>NC_061529.1:1935000-1960000 GCF_022379125.1 Scophthalmus maximus | reverse complement strand
TCAATATTTCACAGCTTCAGCTCATGTTTTCTGCCACCGATGACTTTTCTCTTATTCAAACCGGTGAACGTTGATTCTCATTGACGGCCAAAAGCAAAAAAGCTCTCTCTCTTGTTTCCCACTGTTTGGATACAAAGACGCTCGTCGGCATCTGACCTGTGACCATCTCTATTCGTACGTTAAAACGCATCGTGTGTGTGTGTGTGTGTGTGTGTGTGTGTGTGTGTGTGTGTGTGTGTGTGTGTGTGTGTGTGTGTGTGTGTGTGTGTGTGTGTGTGTGTGTGTGTGTGTGTGTGTGTGTGTGTGTGTGTGTGTGTGTGTGTGTGTGTGTGTGTGTGTGTGTGTGTGTGTGTGTGTTGAATGGGGTCAGTGCAGGATGGACCGGGCCAGAGGAGAAGAAAACACAATCAGTCCTTTTGGCTGAATCTGCGTCTCCGCCTGCCAAGCTGCACACCGGCCCACAATGCACTGCAGCAGCCTGAATGGACACAACTCTGCTGCACAAGTGACAGACTGTGTGTGTGTGTGTGTATATATGTGTGTCCCTGTTTACTGGTGTGTATGTACTCGTGTGTCTGGGAAAGTATGTGTTGCGTGTGTGTGCGTGGGTTTTTGTGATTATGCCTGATTTAATTGTGCTGTGGGAGCTGTGTGCGTGTGCGTCCGTGCCTGTGTGTGCCTCTGAGGATCCAATCGCCAACTGGAAAATCAAGTTTGAAGCTCCGATTATTATCAGCGTTTATTTACATCCGAGTCCATCGCAGAACTAATTTAATCCAACCCCCTGCGGTCTGCAGATTATTCCTCGTCGTCGTCGTCTTCACTCTTCCTCCTCGTTACGTTATTGATTGGATTACTTTGCGAGTGACGAAATTACGTTTGTCTCGGTTTGTCTGGGCGGAGCTGAAATGCAGACGTGGCGACTGGAAATGGAAGTTGATTAAAAAATAAACACTTAAGAGTGAGATTTTTTTTAAAAAACAACAACAACAAGCATCATGTAGAAACATCTCACCTCGACGAGCAGAACGTCGATAACGCGCCACACAGACACAACCGCTGCACATGATATAAACGAGAGGAGACGCGGCGCGATGATCAGATCTATAAAATGACGAGGGGGGGTTTTATTAAAATGGCTGTAATGCAGGAAATGAAATCATGGGGGAAGTGCATGTGGTAATGAGAGTGCATGCGTGTTCTCTGCACAACAGCAGCTCTTCTGGTTTCATCAGAGAATCTCTCGGGGTGGAAGAGGCTCCAGAGACTCTTGTGTAGGAAGTGGAAATGAAAATATTTGTAGTGTTCAAGAGGAAGATCAGTTTGAGTCTTTTCTCTCTCGTCTCACGCGGCCGTATGCAATCAGATCATTGTAAAGGACCAGTCCGCACTGTTTCATGACATTGAATCGAGGTGAATTAGTCGTATTGATTATTGATCGACACGTTACAGGTACAGGTCGGGTATCGATCGATTAAAGGGGATTCAGGATCCATCCCTCATTTCCTGCTCCCATCTTCTCTCCTTCTTTCCTACCTTCATCCCTCCATCCCTTCATCCCTTCATCTCTTCCCTCCCACCGAGTGTCCTCACCCCCATTTTTCCTCATTTGTTCCCTTGGTCCCTTTGTGTCCTCCTCCTCTTCGTCCCCCTTCCTGCCTGTTGCCTACCTTCCTGTCAACCTCTCCCCGCCCTCCCTCCCTCCCTCCCTCCCTCCCTCCCTAGTGTCCGGGTCGGGCCCCAGGGGACTACGTCTAGTCTCGCACATGTACGGGGCCCCTGCGTCCTTCACACAGCGGGGAGCGATTCGCCGGCCTGCTTGGGATTTTTTTTCTAATGAGCTTTGAGAAACGAGAGAGGGGGAGGGGCTAGTGTTGAAGGGTGCGGATACCACATTCACTGTAACACCCCCCCGCCCCTCTTTTTTCTTCCACACACACACACACAACCGGATTAATTAAAAGCTCACTCGCACTCTCTCTCTCTCTTATCAGTGAGAGTCGAACACTTACTGTAACCCCCCAGGGGGCTCAGCACCAGGCCGGGTGGGCGGGGGCGGGGGGGGGGCGGGGGGAGCCTCCAGGAACGATGCTAATTCCAGCCAGTGGGACGGTGGAAACGGATGCTTAGGAGTCGGCGCCGCCGGTGCGTTCGGCGCTGATTATCTCTGCGAACTTTCTAAAGAAAAGACGGCGTCAGTCACAGTTTGCTCTCATTTCACATTCACGACCTCGCTCTTGCCGAGAGAGAGAGAAACCCCCGGAATCGTGACGGAATCGGTGAGAGATTAAATGTGGAGGAAATGTCGAATGCGACAAGAGACCTTTTTTAGTTCTGTGCTCATGTTGTTTTTGTTCGTGTGTTGCAGGTTGCAGCCGTTCATCACCGGACAGCCCAACAAGAAGATGGCCGTGGAGCAGGTGAGCTGCCGTCCATCGTCGTCTTCGTCACTCATCTCAACTCGTTTCAACACACACACACACACACACACACACGGAGACTCTCGTCACGACGGTTATTTATTAGTTATCGATTGACGCTTTGTATCAATTAACCCTAGATAAATACCGGTGAATAAAACCAGACGGCAACTCAACAGGTCCGAAAACAAGACGGCTTATCACATGTTAACATGATCAAACACACATTAAGACATAAACCAGATTATACAAATTCATCCACCGTCACAGACGTTGTCGCACCTTTTATCACCCTCCCCCAAGAGATCCGTGATTCCAACTCCCTCACCACCTTTCAGTCACGCCTCTTTTCCTCTGCATATCCCTAGCTCCCCCCTGTTCCACTTTTATTTTATTTCTTTTTTTTTTGTACCAGCGCTTTGGGTGCATGAAAAGCGCTTTATAAATCAAATATATTATTAGTATTATTATTTTATAATCTGGTATCTTCCACTTTTAAAATCTTTGTTTCCCAATCAAAGTTCCAATTACACATCTGGAACAAAAGCCTCGAGTCCAGAAAAAGAAAAGCTTGTTTCAAAGAATTCGTGGTGACGATTGATCCTGAAGAGGAAAAAATAAAGACGTACATGAGCACATAGTCCCTATAATCTTAGAGGATGAGGCTGGGATTATTCAGTATTTAATTCTATGGTCAAGAAATGAAAAAAAGACTAATAAGAGCTTGTAGGTTTTCTTTTTCTGCTCTCGTCAGTGACAAAGGCGTTAAATGTCACTGTGTGATATTAAAAAGGTCGTGACGAGTCATGAGTGTAATGTGGTGACGGGAGGTTTCGGCCACAGAGGAATGAGGAATTTTCTCCTGTTTCCAAAACCATTTTCAAACCCGGAGGCGTCCCGACTGCACGTGATGAGGCCGTGACAGTAACAGACTGTGATTCTCCTCCGTCACTCTTCCTCCTCCACTCGCCCCATTAAACAGCTGATTGCTTGAAAATGTCCTGCAGAGCGGACGGGGGCATAAATAAATCTCTGCTCGGGCCGTGTGAGAGGTTGAGGCTCACTTAGTGTCTGTTTGCCCTTCGCTTATAACTCATCGTCCTCCTCCTCCTCCTCCTCCCCCTCCTCCTCCTCCTCCCCGTCCTCTTCCTCATCCTCCTCTTCCTCGTCCTCCTCCTCTTCCTCCTCCTCCTCGTCCTCTTCCTCATCCTCCTCGTCCTCCTCTTCCTCGTCCTCCTCCTCGTCTTCCTCCTCCTCCTCCTCCCCCTCCTCTTCCTCCTCCTCCCTCCTCTTCCCCCTCCTCCTCGTCTTCCTCCTCCTCCTTCCTTGTCCTCCTCCTCCTCGTCCTCCTCCTCCTCGTCCTCCTCCCTCCCTCCTCCTCCTCCTCCTTCCTCCTCTTCCTCCTCCTCGTCCTCCTCATCCTCCTCCTCCTCGTCCTCCTCCCTCCTCCTCCCTCCTCCTCCTCCTCGTCGTCCTCCTCCACTTCCTCCTCCTCCTCCTCGTCCTCCTCCCTCCTCTTCCTCCTCCTCCTTCCTCCTCTTCCTCCTCCTCGTCCTCCTCTTCCTCCTCGTCCTCCTCTTCATCCTCCTCTTCCTCCTCTTCGTCCTCCTCCTTGTCCTCCTCGTCCTCCTCCTCTTCCTCCTCCTCTTCCTCCTCTTACTCCTCGTCCTCCTCGTCCTCCTCCTCTTCCTCCTCCTCGTCCTCCTCCTCCCTCCAGGCTGCTCTCTGCTACTAAAATACATCAGACAGGGTCTGAAAATAAATGCAGGCTTTTAACTTTAACTGTAATATGAAACTGCTTCAGAGGTCGTTGGTTCTTGTCGCCGTTGTTTCTCTTTGAACAAGTTCATTTCTGCTCGTCCTCATTCCGCCTCAATTACAGCTTCACAGCTTTTCAGCCGCCGCCATCGTCGTCGCCGCCGCCGGGGAGAGAAAGAGGCCAGTTTCTCCAACTTGTGTGTTTTAGATTGGACCCAGATTCAATCACAGGTGGTTTTTACAGCTTCACAGGATCAGAAGAAGATTTACCTTCGTCTTTCTGCACTTTATATATGAATATAACATATTTCCCCTCACAGTCTCTTACTTCTCACCCCTGCTGATCCGTCTGATTTCTTATTATCTATTTCTCACCACGAACGGTGGCGGGTGTTATTCTGGGTGTCCGGTGTTGTCCAGATGTTACGGTCCCGCTCGCTTCCGGCGTGGACGACAGCAGGTGACTGACAGCTCGGGTGGATTGGAAAAAGTCCTTCCTGTCGTCTTTTCCTCACCACTTTTCTTTGACCTCAACTGAAAAACGCCACAAGGTCATGGAGAGGTGTTGAGGAGGATTCATAGGACTTAAGAAAGGAGAATGAAATTACTCTCATGGATCAGAGACTTGTGGATTTTGCTCTTTTATCCTCCCAAAGATGAAGTTTATTATTCATTGCTGTGAAACCCCCTGCCTCGTCTCCTTCTTTTTTTTAAAGATCTTTCTTTTCTCTCTCCTTTCTTCTTCCCTCGAGACGTCCAGATCTCTCCTCTTCATGCTCCCGTAATTCTCCTTCCTCCACATTCCTTCCCAGCCCTTCATCGCTCCTCCTCCTCGGCCTCTGGGTCCCTCTCCATCATGTGCAGTTGGCAGCTCTGAACGGTGGAGCTCGGGGAGCTCGGGCTCCGTCAACCAGGAAGAAAACATTGCCACAAGGGGCCGGGTCAACAAGGCTTGTTACTTAGCAACCCCACGGCCCCCTCTCCCTCCCCATGGGAACTGAAGGCAAACGGCCGTCGCCATTGGCTGAGGCTGCTCCTCGCTCTCTGCTCCTGTTATGTAACGTTACAATTTCAGTGCAGTGACGGGCCCAGATTGTGTGTGTGTGTGTGTGTGTGTGTGTGTGTGTGTGTGTGTGTGTGTGTGTGTGTGTGTGTGTGTGTGTGTGTGTGTGTGTGTGTGTGTGTGTGTGTGTGTGTGTGTGTGTGTGTGTGTGTGTGTGTGTGTGTGTGTGTGTGTGTGTGTGTGTGTGAGTGAGAGACGCAGCACTTTTCTGACGAGCCCAGTGAGGAAACGGCGAGTTCACGCGACGGAGGAGGAGCGACGAGTCGGTCCAGCTGCTTCGCCGCCGACCTCCCCCCTCCCCCGAATCTGAGTCTGAGACGGAGGCTGGTGGAGGCGTCAGACAGCGCAGGTCGAGATTGTGGGGATTTAGGAGTCGAGAGGCTTAGAAAAGAGAAGAGGGCGATGAGGTCGCGGGAGAGGGCCTCTGAGGGGCTGCAGCTGGAGTCTGCTTACGCAACAATACCAGTGCTGTCAGAAGTCGGAGAAGTCGTGAGGCCGAGAGTTTACTGACACACTTTGTCTCCTCAGAATTTCACCGAAGCCTGTTGAAGCAATTATTAATCCACATTAATGTGGGAACACACGAGCAGATTTAAAGATGCTGACGTAATGAGAGACTTGAAGGGTTTTGCCATGTGTGCTCACGGTGGAGGTTTATAGAGAAATCAAACTAAAGAGTCTTCATCTGGTTCCAAATACACATACATATATATGTATATATATACATATATATCTGCATATGTGTGTGGACGAGCTCTCAGTCAGGCCACACCCCCCAATTCTACGTTTGGTTGCAAAAAAACCAAACATGGCGCTGGTCAGAATGCGAAGCTCGATGCTTCCGAACGCTCACAAACCAACGGGTGACGTCACGTTGATTGACACTGGATTTTACGCGAATGTGGTTCATGTTAATTCGTGTCAAACGCCAAATGGACGTCTGCGGCAGCTCCTTCGAGAGCTCCGTGTTTATTTTACTGGACGAACCATGAGGATTCACGTATGACGTGATGATGGAGGTAGACGATGGCACATCTTTTGCATTTATCTGTCCTGCAACTTAGACTCTTCGGTTTCGTACTTGCGTGCTAAAAGAAACGCGAGTCGCTTCCCCGCGATGAGACGACGGGCTCCGGAAGTTTTGCTGCTTCTGACAGGACGTTTGTACTCCAACATAGTCTGTGTATGCATATGAGCTGTCATAACTTCCTCTGCCTCACGCCGACGCGTCGTCCTGACCCTTTTAACGGCTCTCACCTCGCTAATTAGTTGGGGAGCACCGTCTGTCTGCTGTTATGATTATTATTTTTCATTTCTTCACATTGCCGCCGGCGTTCAGCCGCAGTAAATGTGGCGCCCGGCTCCGGTGATGAAGGAGCCCGGCGAGACTGAAGTCAGCGGGAATCCACCGAGAGGAAAACGAACGAAGGTGAAAGTCAGAGAGAAAAGAGAAAGAGGTGGAGATTATGTCGTCTGGTCCCGAGGATCGAGAAAAACGGAGGAAACAAAGCGATGTGTGAAAGGAAGGAGGAGAGAAGGACGCGGGGAGGAAAGGGTGGAGAGGAAACATGAAATAAAAAGAGAGAGGTGGGAGGAAAGGCAGGAGGCGAGGTAATGAAAGAAAATTGGAGGGAGAGGAGGAGGAGGAGGAACGAAGGGCCGCAGCAGGGAATCCAACAGGCTGTTGCCGGGGAAATGTCTCTCCGTCACGCTGCGCAACCTCCACCTGCTTCCTAATTATCCCCCGGCTGAAAGGAAAGTGATAACGTGCAGGTTGAAGATGAGGTAGATTCTTTCTATTCCAAAGAAGCCTGAATACACAGTATATGGTGAGATCTCTGTACTTTTAGTTTCTTCAGGTGGAAACAATCTTTCCACGCCCGCTGCTCCCTGGTGACACAGTCTGTTGTTGCATCTGTACGAGTTCATCGCTAAGCAAGATGAGTACGAAACCCCAGACTGGAGTTCTCCACCATGAGATCAGATCTGCCCGCGGGGGGAACGTGGATTCAGAACGCAAGAGCGGCAGCCCGACTCGGGGTCGGGATACCGCGTGATTGGCGGCTGGTGGCGGCGTCCAATCGCTGCGCGGCTGCAGGTGGAGGTGGGCGAGGGGCGGACGCCCCGGCTCCCACGATCGGTTGCAAAAAACAAGACGGCGCTTGTGTCTGTGACACCGGTGATGTCACAGACGCCAGAATCATATTACATTACATTTTCTACACCAGGGGTCGTCATCATCATACGCTTTATTGATTTATTTCTCCCCTTTGTTTTGTTTTACTCAACGGAGACCAGAAATGTTCTGTATCAGACGGAAGAAGAGCAATTTAATTGCAACTGCATTTTTTTAAAAATTGGATCAGAACACAGGAAAAGGTTCAGTAGGTTTTTGGGTGAAATAATACAACTCGTGTGTTTTCTGGAACCGAGATCCTTTCTGCTCTGTGGTCAGAAACATGAGGATCACGTCGGCTCTGTCGTGGTTTCCACTGCAGGGAAAGCGCCTGGTCCCCGTCCTCTGCAGCAGGTCGACTCTGTCTGTTTTCACAGCTGTTCATCTGCTGCTGCCGCCAACATCCACGTTCCCTCCTGGTTCAGGACGCTTTTTATCTTGTTCTTTCTTTCTTTGTCTCAGCGTGTCGCTGGAGAATCCTCTCCTGGTAAAAGAGTCACCTGCAGTTTCCCCCCCGGGGGGGGGTTTGGAAAGTCATATCATCATATATTCATGACAACTTCTCATCGACTCTTTTCGTACGGTACACAGTGTTTCACTGCAGATAGTCAATTGGGATGTGATGTGAGATGATGATGGGCGTGGTCACGTGTCCCTACAGCTCGCACACCATCGCACGACACCGCGTTTCTGATGTTTCACACCGTTTCAAAGGAAGTGGGCCTTGCGAGAGCTCATCTAGCCTCACATTTCCCCCGGGGCGGGACGTTTTCCACCCGGGTCATAAAAAGAAAAAAAGCGCAACCAACAATATTTCCTGTTTGCCGCAGGTTGCCTCGTCCAACCCCCTGCCGGTGCCCGTGGGAGCCCCCGGTGGCGGTGGCGGCGGCGGTGGCAGTGGCGGCGCCGGCGCGGTGGTGGTGGTGGTGGAGAGCGGGCCGGTCCACTACGATGATGCGGCCGCTGAGGACGAAGAGGAGGAGGAGGAGGAGACCTGCGTCAGCGCCATGGAGATGATGGGCAGCAACGGTGAGGGGGTCTGGATTCCTCAGAGACGGATTATCATCTGTAGATTACAAAACTGTTTGTTACAGTAGAAACAGGATATGATACAATACAATACACAGGATATTGAACAAGCGGAAGAAATGGATGGATGGATATTTATCCTCCATATAAGAGTCAATGATGGAAATGTGTAAAGATTAATTTTCTGTTGCTGATGAACTCATTAATGATCAACTGATCATTTTTGTTTGGGGTTTACACAAGTTAGACTCAGACAGACAATCTCCCGCCACACACACACACACACACACACACACACACACACACACACACAGTTAGTGTCTCAGTTAGAATATGATCATAACCGGCTCGAATAATCTTCCACTCACTGGCACATGCTTGAACTTTAAAAAGAAAGAAATGATTCTCTTCAGACTCTGTGACTTGAGCAGTTTCCCATGACTTGATCTGAACATTAGAATTTGCCCGACACTTCTCCGTCGGCCTCAGTGCGACGCGGACTGTGAAATAGTTAGAATCAGTTTTTTTTTTAATGAACGTTCCGTTTCGGGTCACGACTCCGTTTTCTGCCTCGGACTCCTGGCGAGTTCTTTAATGAGATTAGATTTCTCCACTTTACGTCTCCGGCTGTTGAACCTTGAGGTCTCTGACTCTGAAAGTCCTGAGCGACTCCTCTGGTTCCCGTAGGGGAGCTCCTCTGTTTGTGCCCCCGAGGGGTCAAAGGTCAGGCTCAGCCGCGGGGCAGCACCTCTGGGTCGGACGCCCGCGGACACCGGAGGGTTGATGGAAGTGACCGAGTTCACTCCTCTGACCTGCGGCTCGTCTCCGTCACGTCCCTTCTGTGTTCCAACCTTTGTATTAATTATTGAGTTTTGATCTGATCCGTGGAAAACTGAAGGGCGTTACTCTCACGGTCGCACGTGGCAGGAAAGTTTCAACTTTTTAGGGAATCTCTTGCTCATGCAGGTTCTTCTCTCCCTCCAGATTACGGCTGCGACGGAGATTACGACGACGGCTTCTAGCGGCGGACCTCCCTGGAATACTTTGAACCTTAGACTTGAATCCCCGACTGTGTCAAACGTTTACAACCGGAGGCAACAAAACGGCCGCGGATGAGAACCGCGATGCCGAGAGGAGGAACGTGTGCCGGCGGAGCAATCAATCGCACTCCTGGTCGGACGACTTGGCTCCTCGTCTGGACCGGAGAGACGACGTGGGGACGGGAAAGAGAGGAAACACTCAGCACAGGTTCGAGGATTTGCAGGTTAAAGCGCATTAAGGCTAAAACTGGGATAAACATTTGTACAGTGAGGTCACATGTAGTCGTGTAAATGCTGCTAACTCAAAGTTTATTTCAAAAAAGAAAGAAATGCTGCGGATATTTCTCTGCAGGATACGTCTCTTGATTTTAACCTTGCAAATAGTTTGGTTGAAGTTATGAGGCTCAGTGCAGCATGAAAGACAAAAACACTGTCGTCCCTCCAAACCTGCACTTTGCATCCATCAACATCCAAGTTCTTCCAGTTCTTCCTTGCCTCCTCGTCCCGTCTCCGAGCTTGTGTTTCTGCACGTGACAGACGAGCATCAGGTAGCGTGAGATCAATCTTCTTCTTCATCGTCGTCGTCATCATCATGTGTTTTTTATGTCGCATCAGTATTTGTTTGGTGGGCGGACGCGTGACGTCTGCTCCTCCCGAAGCCAAAGTATATCACGACGACGTTGCCTTCTGAACAGCTTCCCGGGTCTTTGTGCCAATGTTTGAGATGTTGTCGAACCGAAAACGGGCGAGATTTTAATTTTAAGTGGAATAACTCTAAGGAACACGACGGTTGGATTGGTTTTTATTTTAGTGTTTCCCCGTAGTTTTTTTTTTTTTTTGTGAGATTTAATTTAATTCCTTATCGTTTGATTTATGTTAATTATTCTTTACGACGTCCTGTCACGTTCCGCAGGCACGTTGAGAGACCGGACGGATTATTGTACTTTCCAGTGGAATGATGAGGGAGCCCAATCGGGAGAGAAGACTATTATGGTACTGGAGGTTTTATGGTTTTTGTTTTTGAAAACTGATCTTTGGGAGGTTGAAAGATGATTGTGGCCTTTTCACTGTGTCCTCACCACAATATTTAATGAGGCGTGTTTTTGGTTTTTTTCGCCTCCTCGCTGCTGCTACAAGTCCTGATGTTACATCTGCATATTGTTGTGTGACTTTGCTGCTACAGTAAAAAAAAATTCACTACATGGACAAAGACGTGTTTCCTCCTTTACTCAAGAACTATTTGCTCATCTCAAGGCCTTCGTCTGCTTGTTTGTCTGAAAATGTTGGATATTAAATTCAGACGATATAGTTCCAGGGTACAGGGAGTCCGAAGCAGAGAATCCACAGTTTCCTGAAGGTCGTGCACAAGGAAACAAGGAAACGAAAAAGCAGGTAAGCAACGAGCAAAATATCCAGAAGCAGGTAATCACACAAATATTCATACGCTGAGAGGCAACAGTCTGGAAGTAGACTGAGAAAAAAACATATAGAGGGGTCTCCTGGCAGGAAACCCAGGGGCAGGAACAGGGGATGTAGCATCGCTTAACGGGTCAAAACCACAGGAAGTGTTGGCATGGTTTCCAAAATAAAAGCGGAGATACTGAATGCCTAGACGCTATAAGGGCGTCACAGACCGTCTTGGAAGTTCGTGTCGGTTGGGCGGCGCGGTGGTACAGTGGTTAGCACTGTTGCCCCGGAGCACGAAGGTTGTTCAATCGCTGGTGACAATGTCACCCAATGTCACCCAATGTCACCTGCGATTGGCTCCAGCCCCCTCAACCCTCAAAGGATGTCAATTGTAGTTGTACGTGTTCTAAGTTCCTCCTGGAGGGAGGAAGATGTCTAGTAATCGGTAAGAGCTCAGCGATTTGTCCTCGTGTTTGGACGGAGACTGAGAGAATGTCCAGACACTCGAGGCCTCCCACGTCCCGATCAGTCCAAATAAAAGAATAGAATTGATGGCAGTAAATCCGAGCAGGCCACTCGGACCGGAGACGGACGTTTGTACAACTCCGTGCTACTTGGACACCAGAAGAAAACAACAACCATTATCACTTATGATCTCAGTCGTACTGACGGAATTATTCATTAAAGCACAAACGAGCTCCTGCGTCTCCGCTCCTCTCTGGAAGTTGCTCTCAGCAGCTTCGAAACTCTCATCCGGGAACTTTCTTTTTACTGCCGTTCAGAATCAGGGCGCTCCAAGGTTACACTTCCTGTTCCAAACACTCCTCTGCTAAGCCTTTTTCCTTATTGCTTCATTTTTTTCCTCAGGACAAATACGCTGCCACGCGGGAAGAATTCCAAATCTACGCTTGTTGGGGACAAGTGGACGAAGACGTTGGGCTGTCATGGTTGACGCACAGCCAAGTGTGTTCAATGAAAATGAAGGGTTATTTAAAAAGCCTTTAAGGCTTGTCCCATTTCATTTGTATCCAGGATCAGTCGCGTTAATCGCCTCTAGACAAACACATTTCTCAAACTCCACGTCAGCGGCGTGGAAGATCTTCGATCACTTCGCCACCAGCGAGCGAATTCACGCGTGCACTTTGTTGTCGGAGCAGCTTCTTGTTTGCACACTCGGTTAAATCGAATCAAGCAATAATATGAGCGCGTGCGGAGCGCGAACGCGGCGGTGGAATTATCGCTCTTCACAGCTGATTGAGAGTCGCTGCGATGGACCATTTAAATTCATCAGCGTGGGCGGATCGCTTCACTTCATTCACCTGTTCTTCATCAGGGACGTGGATTTAACAAGAGCTCACGGATAATGAGTTTGCAGCTGCATATCCCCATAAGAGTCTTTTATACATTTATATATATATATATGTATATATATATATATATATGTATATATATTCATATATATATTTATATATGTGTGTGTATATATATATATACATGAATATGTATATATATATATGTGTATATATATATATATATATATATATATATATATATATATGAATATGAATATATATATATATATATATATGAATATATATATATGAATATATATATATATGTAGCTGCAGCTGAACCTGAAGCAAAGGGTGGAAACGTATTATATTCACATCAGTTGACATGTTGGTGCAGGTTTTTCGAAGTTTGACTGCAAATTTTCACTCGGTTGCTAATTAAACTGTTTGGATCATAAACATAATCAAAGTGTTGATTTCACACGAACGAAAGGTCTTTATTCATTCATCCCGCTAACATCGTCATCATTCGGACATTTCAGCAGCACAGAGGATTCCTGCCCGTGTGAAGTGTGATTATCCACAGTTCATTTATTATCTCGGCCTTGAATTATTCTCTATAATGAGGTGTTACTGTTTTCACATGTTCTACATCACATAGAGGAATTTCTTTACAAAGGTCAAATCTCCGAGCATGAAGCAGACGCCTGTTGAATCGGGACTCGCCACAAACAGAGGAACAAAGGAACAATCATCTCTCTGGTGCCGTTACCAGAATTACGCTTTTCAAAGAGTTCGCCAATGACCCTCTCAGACGCAGAAAATTGGAGCCTCCATTATCTCCGTGTGTTGCACGCTCCGTTTCAGACAAAGAGGGAGGCAACAAAGATGGAGGGAGGAGAGAGAGAGAGAGAGAGAGGGAGAAAGAGAGAGGGAGAGAAAGAGAGAGAGAGGGAGATTAAACGGACCATTAGACCAAAATGACTCCTGTGAAGAGGGAGCACAAAACAAACAGGGCCGCCGCCGGCCGAGGCAATTACCGCCATTATTATTGTGATCACGTTTACAGTGATTATTCGCTGCCTCAGCTGATGACGGGGAAGGGGGGGGGGGGGGGCGTCGGGGTCTGGAGGTAAATTCAGGGGGCAATTGTTCGAAATCCAGTCTGGACAAATTCACGATAAACACCAGAGAGAGAGAATGTTGAAGGACGAAGAGTGAATCAGTGTTTCGTTTTCACTTCTCATCAGGTTCAATGCGGATTCGACCGCCGGGTTTTCTCTCAGCTCGTTTGTTGTTTTTAACTTAATGTTGTTGCAGGAAGATTTAATGAGCAAATTCAAATCTCAGTGGACGTTAGATAAAGGCGAGACAGTAAAGTAGTTTACTTCCGTGGGACTCGGGGATAAAACAACACAGCAACACGATGCTCATTATGTGTCTTCTGTTTCTGTCCCAAAAACCATCCAGCATGAAGAAGTGACGTAGTGAAATCTCCAATCCAACCATGCTGCTAACCGTCAGCTAGCACCAAGCTAACGGCAAGTTGCCACCATGTGTGTTCCCACGGCTGTTTACAATATGCGTTCACATCCTGAGAGCTCAGGACCAGATGGATGATGAATCCTAAAATAATATAGATCTACTTATTTAGTATAAATCGCTTCGTCTCCACAGGTCAGAGGACCCTCACCAACCGCGACCTTGAAATCCAAGATGGCTGCTTCCGCGTATCAACAGTCAAGTAAATGCTGAATGAAGTTTTTACTCTTTATCAGCACGTCTGTCTTTTTTCTGTCTCATTGAATCTGCCGAACACATAGAGCGGTCCACTTTCTGTCTGTGGACGTGTTACTGTACGGCGTTCGCATGTGGGAAATCTCGCGCAAACGCGTTATTATGAACTGGTTTTGCTAACAATGGCTGGCAGGCGGCGATCTTGTTCTTCCACTTCCAAAGGTTCCAAGGGCTCTGAGACATTGAGGCTCCTGTCGACGTCTGTCTGGAATCCATGTCTGTTCTGTATGTTACTGTATATGAAAGATATAAAGTATCGTCGGCTCTGTCGAGCACAAAGAGGGAGTTTTCTCTCTGATCAGGTCAAAGGTGAATGTGTTTGTTGTCTCTGCGTGGCCGCCTGTTAGATAAAGGTCAGAGGTCAACTGAAGTGCATACAACACATTGTGTTTATAAATACACAGTGTAAATGTGGTAAATACATAGTAAAACAATATATCAAATATTTATAATGGCAAAAAGTGCATGAATAAATCATCTTAATATATAGTACGGACAAAAGAATAGAGGCAGTCTAAATGAATCATCATACAGCTTCTTTTCCCTGCAGAACAATGGTAACCAACACAAAGTTGTTGATATTTACTCAACTTTCACCTCCTAATTGAAATGTGTGTTATGAAAGGAACGCAGATGTATTTTGTCGCAGTCCGACTGTGAGGACTGAGGACGACGACCTCGTCGGCCGGAGGCGACGCGTCCCTCCACGGCAGGTAATGAACTCCTTAATGAGGCCGCCGTAGCCATGGCGACCGCGGCCACACTGCATCCCTCACTGTGGTGTGTCGATGGCGGTGGCTTTCACCACACACACGCGTTAAAGACGCTCGGCCACGCTGATGATGACAAACGGGCGTCTGTGGCGCCGCGGCCTGTTAGCCTATCAGCATCGTCCGTCTGTGAGTATGAGCGAGCGCGTGTGATGTATGGCGGGAGGCCGCCGTGCGTCCTCTCCCCGTCGACTCCTTCATTCTTTCCCCCTCCGAACGACTTCATTAACCTTTTTGTGCGCAGCGATAGCCGGCGCTCAGGGACCCTCTGCTCGGCCTCCTCTCGTCCTCCACGCTGCTTTTCCTGCCGTCTCTTCGACACGCCGCCGTCTCATTCCTCTCTCTTTACTGTTCCCTCCGGTTCCATCTCCTGCTTCCTCCTCCTCCTCCTGCGTTCTCTGACGTCCGTCATGTCCCTCAGTGGTCTTTCCCTGATTGCTCCTGATCGCTCACGGTCTGTTTCTGTGACTAACAGGCCTGTTGGAGTCGGACTGAGGCTCAGTCCTGGTTTCCAGTATTCGCCTCCTTCCTTCCCCGTCCCATTGCTGTGAATTTAAAAAAGGGGAAAGTGCGGCTCGGTAAGCAGAGCGTCACTCTGACATCGCCGGGTTTGACTGCAGAGGAACCACGGACCCAAAGGTTAATAATCACAATATCTGATTGAATGTCCGTATATTTTTTGACAACGTGAATGTAGTGTGAAGGGATTCTGAGCTACGGAGCTCGACGGTGACATAACTGGAAAATATATTGATCGGCAGATTGCAGAATATGTCAGTGTGTGTGTGTGTGTGTGTGTGTGTGTGTGGGTGTGTGGGGGGGGGGGTCTGAGAGCAGCTCGGCCGCCTAAACACTTCCATTTGCATCACATCAACACACTAAGCTCTTACATAACCAGCACCCTGGGGAGGTCTGCCTCCATGACCTGGACCAGAGGATGAGGGGAGAGGATGAAGAGGAGAGGAGGGAGGAGGGGAGAGGAGAGGATGGAGGATGAAGAGGAGAGGAGGGAGGAGGGGAGAGGAGAGGATGGAGGATGAAGAGGAGAGGAGGGAGGATGAAGAGGAGAGGAGAAGAGGAGGAAGAGGAGGAGAGGAGGGAGGAGGGGAGACGAGGAGAGGATGGAGGATGAAGAGGAGAGGAGAAGAGGAGGAAGAGGAGGGAGGAGGGGAGAGGAGAGGATGGAGGATGAAGAGGAGAGGAGAAGAGGAGGAAGAGGAGGAGAGGAGGGAGGAGGGGAGACGAGGAGAGGAAGAGGAGGAGAGGAGGGAGGAGGGAGAGGAGGAGGAAGAGGAGCAGGAGGAGGAGGAGGAGGGGAGAGGATGAAGAGGAGAGGAGGGAGGAGGGGAGAAGAGAGGATGAAGAGGAGAGGAGAAGAGGAGGGAGGAGAGGAAGAGGAGGAGAGGAGAGGAGGAGGAGGGAGGAGGGGAGAGGATGAAGAGGAGAGGAGGAGGAGAGGAAGAGGAGAGGAAGAGAGGGGAAGAGGAGGAGAGACGAGGAAGAGATGGGAAGAGGAAGAGGAGGGAGGAAGAGAGGGGAAATAGAGCAAATGTTTAAAACACTATTTTTTGGGATCCACTGTGAAAAATCATCCACTTCCATTCAAACTTGTGACCAAGAGACAGATTCTGCTGAGTAATAAACCGATGGGACCAGGAAGCGCAAAAGTCCTCGGCAGAAGATAAATCATTATTATTCCACGAGCAGAAAGTCCCCGGAAACAACATGTCATCACATCACCATATTCATATTGTACCGGTTTATAGATTTCCCAGTTTGTGGTAAAACACAACAACAAGATTGTGCAAATGAAATGGTCAGAAGACAGAAGACAGAAAAGTTTCTCTCCACGAGGAGTTTCCCCTCGTTTCATCTGTCACACAGAGCTGTCAACAGGAGGAGGAAGAGGAGGAGGAAGAGGAGGACGGGAGGAGGAGGAGGAGGAGGGAGAGGAAGAGGAGGGAGAGGAGGAGGAGGAGGAAGAGGAGGAAGAGGAGGAGGAGGAGGAGGAGGAAGGGGAGGGAGAGGAAGAAAGATGAGGAGGAGGAGGAAGAGGAGGGAGAGGAGGAAGAAGATGAGGAGGAGGAGGAAGAGGAGGAGGAGGAGGGAGAGGAGGACGGGAGGAGGAGGAGGGAGAGGAAGAGGAGGGAGAGGAGGAGGAAGAAGATGAGGAGGAGGAGGAGGGAGAGGAGGAGGAAGAGGAGGACGGGAGGAGGAGGAGGGAGAGGAAGAGGAGGGAGAGGAGGAGGAGGAGGAGGAAGAGGAGGAGGATGGGAGGAGGAGGAGGGAGAGGAAGAAAGATGAGGAGGAGGAGGAAGAGGAGGGAGAGGAGGAAGAAGATGAGGAGGAGGAGGAAGAGGAGGAGGAGGAGGGAGAGGAGGACGGGAGGAGGAGGAGGGAGAGGAAGAGGAGGGAGAGGAGGAGGAAGAAGATGAGGAGGAGGAGGAGGGAGAGGAGGAGGAAGAAGATGAGGAGGAGGAAGAGGAGGACGGGAGGAAGAGGAAGAGGAGGGAGAGGAGGAGGAGGACGGGAGGAAGAGGAAGAGGAGGAGGAGGAAGAAGATGAGGACGAGGAGGAAGAGGAGGATGGGAGGAGGAGGAGGGAGAGGAAGAAAGATGAGGAGGAGGAGGAAGAGGAGGGAGAGGAGGAGGAAGAAGATGAGGAGGAGGAGGAAGAGGAGGACGGGAGGAGGAGGAGGGAGAGGAGGAGGAGGGAGAGGAGCAGGAAGAAGATGAGGAAGAGGAGGGAGAGGAAGGAGAGGAGGAGGAAGAAGATGAGGAGGAGGAAGAGGAGGACAGGAGGAAGAGGAGGAAGAGAGGAGGAGGAGGAAGAAGAGGAGGAAGAGGAGGAGGAGGAGGAGATGAAGGAGGGGGAGGAGGAGGACAGGAGGAAAAGGAGGAAGAGAGGAGAAGGAGGAAGAAGATGAGGAGGAGGAGGAAGAGGAGCAGGAGGAGGAAGAGGGGGAGGAGGAGGAGGAGGAGATGAAGGAGTGGGCAGATTTCCTGAATAAACTCAACAGCACAAACGTCTTAATTACTGAATAATTGATGGCGTGTTTAAAGAAGAAGAAGCAGGAGCCTGTTGTCGACGGGAGCCTCCGGTAATGAGGCCGAGCAGGAGACGCAGCAGATGGGAGGAGACTCGCACGACGACCGAGTGTGATGCAAACTCACTAATGACTTACTGTAAAGACAGTGTGACGCGTGCGTGTATGTGTGTGTGTGTGTGTGTGTGTGTGTGTGTGTGTGTGTGTGTGTGTTCATCACTTATGCAGGCAAGTGTGACATCTGGAGATCAGAAGTAAGAAAACCACTAGATGAGAAGTTGCGTAGTGAACTGACACATCTTCAACTTCACACACACACACACACAGTAACACACACACACAGTAACACACACACACACGCGGGTCCCTTGGCACAGACGTGTAAAAATGCTCGACTTCAAACGCTGTGTTGCGTGTCTTTGTTGTCATTTTACGATTTGTGTCTCGGTGTCACTTTGTTGTCAGCTCATGTCTTTGTGGTCCACCCGGGTGGTTGTCGTGTTGTGTCTCTGGTTGTCGGGTGGCTCGATTGACTTTTCCTAGAAGAAATGTGAACAGGCTTCCCGACCCCCCCCCCCCACACACACACACACACACACAGAGTAGCACTCGGAGCTAAGTGGTAATTAGCTCACAGAGGCTCTGACCCGGACCCACGGCATCGACTCTGTTTTAAAACAGTGAAGTTCAAAGGAGACGAGCAGCTAATTAACGAGCCAGAGAGGAGAAACCTGAGGTGACGAGGGACGAGGAGGAGGAGGAGGAAGAGGAGGAGGAGGAGGAAGAGGAAGAGGAGGAGGAAGAGGAAGAGGAGGAGGAGGAGGAGGAGGAAGAGGAGGAGGAGAAGGAGGAGGAGGAGGAGGAAGAGGAGGAGGAGGAAATGGAAGAGGAGGAAGAGGAGGAGGAGGAAGAGGAGGAAGAGGAGGAGGAGGAAGAGGAGGAGGAGGAAGAGGAGGAAGAGGAGGAGGAGAAGGAGGAGGAGGAGGAGGAAGAGGAGGAAGAGGAGGAGGAGGAGGAGGAAGAGGAGGAGAAGGAGGAGGAAGAGGAGGAGGAGAAGGAGGAGGAGGTAGAGGAGGAGGAGGAGGAGGAGGAGGAGAAGGAGGAGGAAGAGGAGGAGGAGAAGGAGGAGGAGGAGGAGGAAGAGGAGGAGGAGGAAATGGAAGAGGAGGAGGAGGAAGAGGAAGAGGAGGAGGAGGATGAAGAGGAGGAGAAAGACGAGGAGGAGGAGGATAATGAGGAGGAGGAGTGCAGGGGGGCATGGCGTCCATGGCGACGATGGACGCTTCATTTCCTCACCTCACAGGAGACTCTGCGTTTTCCCCAAATGGCTCGTGGAACACACACTTGTGATGTGGCTTTCACTTTCCTACGAGGCTCAGAGGCTGATGTGGGTGGAGGAGGTGGAGGTGGAGGTGGAGGCGGAGGCAGGTGTACGTCCTCCAGACTGTTTCAGGACAACCTGCTGCTGCGAGAGAGTCGGCGACTGTGTAGATAAGAGAAAATGATGATCATTAAAGGAGCAGGGAGACGGGAAGGAGCCGCGGTGTTGGACACATTTCCTCTGTCGTCAATCGGCTCATTAATCTTCTGTTGACCTTCAGAGGACGAGTCAGTCAGTCAGAGAGGAGGAGGAGGAGGAGGAGGAGGATGAGAAGGAGAAGGAGAAGGAGGAGGAGGAGGAGGAGGAGGAGGATGAGAAGGAGAAGGAGAAGGAGAAGGGAGGAGGAGGATGAGAAGGAGAAGGAGGAGGGAGGAGGAGGAGGGAGGAGGATAAGGAAGAGGAGGAGGAGGAGGAAGAGGAGGAGGAGGAGGGAGGAGGATAAGGAAGAATAGGAGGAGGATGACGAGGAGAAGGATGAGAAGGAGGATGGATTAGGAAGAGGAGGAGGAAGAAGAGAAAGAGGAGGAGGAAGAATAGGAGGAGGATGAAGAAGAGGAAGAGGGGGAGGAGGAAGAGGAATAGGAGGAGGAGGAGGAAGAAGAGGAGGAAGAAGAGGATGAGGAGGAAGAGGAATAGGAGGAGGAGGAAGAAGAGGAGGAGGAAGAAGAAGAGGAGGAGGAGGAGGAAGAAGAGGAGGAGGAAGAAGAAGAGGAGGAGGAGGAGGGGGGTTCACTGGCTTTGTCGGCTCTGAAGGTGCACAACATGATATGGAGGGTTCAACTCCTGCCTGTGACCTTTCCTAAATGTCACCCTCCCCCTCCTCCGTCTGCAGCCTGTCGCTGTTCCACCAGAATGTCACACTAACATCACGGTAACTCACAACATATGATCAAAGGTCAACGGGGCTTTAAAACGTCACATTATTTGTGATTATGATCCGTGGAATCTCGTATTATATCTCATGAATGTCCCTTTGCAACGGGAAGCGACGAGGAGAAGATATGAAAGACACGACGTCGACGAGCCTCTGGTAAATATTATGGTAATTATTCTCTGAATTTGATGACGGCAAATGAAGTTAAATGCTACAATCAGCGCCTGTAGCGTTGAGAAAGGAAAGGACGCCGAAGGAGAGGAGAGGGTGAGCGTGAACGACGAGGATGTGCTGATGAGTGTTTCCTGCGGACAGATTTGACGGATGGGTCTTTTCTCGCGCCGGATGAGATTCCTCCCGCCGCCGCCGCCGACAGGAGACGGATGAGTCACCACACGACGCCTCTGCCGAGAAAAGAGCCGACGGAGCGGATGAACGACAACAACGCCGCCGACGGACAACAGCCAAGGTCGGTCGCTCCACACCGGCGATCCGACAAGTTATTAGAAAAATATTTGGTTGAAACTTGCCGGAGGGAAGCGGGCGTTGAGCGATGCCACGAGCCGTGAGATTCAAAGACCCATGACAATCATCTGTTGATCTGAGTATCCTGAATATGTATTTCATAGCCTTGATACACAGTATTATTTTTAGAGGACATAGTCGCCAATGAGGAAGCGCCTGAAACCGGCATTCTCGTGAATGACCAGCAGAGGGCGACTCCGTCGGTTGTTTCTATAGAGCGACATTTTCATTTTGTTAAAATTATAAAATAGACGATAAATCACTGTATGCATTGGGGTGTGGATGCCGTGTGATTGACAGCTGGTTCTGTCCAATGAGTGCAGGTCGCAGGTGCAGGTGGTCGTGCCGTGTCCTCAAGCTCTCGGTCAGGCCACGCCCCCCTTGCTCCTCCAAATATGGTTACTTCTGCTTTCAAAAAAACCAAGATGGCGCCAGACAAAACCAAAGCCAAACTCAAGGGGGAGGCGTGTCTGAGGCCGAGAACACCATGAGAACGGAGCTCGTTCATTGGTTCACTGCTTGCGCATAACTGTTGTCACGTCTCCTGGAATTCCAAAAAATGGCGGGCGACGATGACGATGACGACGACGACGACGACGACGTAACTTCTCACATATTTTCTTAGATTTTTATACTTTTAAAGCTTTTGAATGCTGCGTTTCATTTGGTTATGGTTATGGTTTGTTGTCATTGTACATTATTTAACAATTAACTATATATAATATTAAACTGCAACTTATTTCAAACCTATCAAAACAATATATTGGTTTTTAAAAACAAATCTCTTCGCTGGTTCTCGCCCAACAACACGGCCTCAGCCAGGGCTCCTTCTGGTTTCCAAGAAAGATGGCGCCGGACAAAGTGCTAAACTCGAGGCTTCAAAATGGCCGCTCTCGAACCAATGGGTGATGTCACGTCAGGTTGGAACCGTTACGAATTTCCCGTCCGCAAAGACGTGACAACTCAATTTGAGCACATTCAGAATTAAACTAGATCCTTTTTACTTTGGGGACAAAAGCAAACGTGACCAGCTGTGACGATGACACCGTCACCTTTAACTCTGCCAAATGTAGCGGAAGGGGCTCATGCTAATCACGCTAAAGGGAAGCTAAGAATAGCCGAAGTGGTTACATAACCGGCACATTACCGACGCTCCGCTGGCCGCGACTTCACGCGTTCATTAATAAACCGTGTGTCATCGACTCCCGAGCTTTTATGTTGGGAGATATTAGCAACGTGCTTCAGAGAATTAAATCAGTCGTGCATGATTCCACACATTAGCTCCCTCGATCTTATTTACGCATCAGATGGTTTGACTCGTGCATTAAGTCAGCGTGAGTTGTATTATTCATTGAATTTGATTGAATTTAAATGCTCTCTTTAAACATTAACAAAATAGAAATTAATAAAAAAAAATATGCCTTTAACAATATAATAAACATTATCCTCTTGAAAAGGAGGAGGAGAAGAAACATGCTTATCCAGTCCTACCCCCGCTCTATACAATAATAGTGTAACTGTTAATGATCAATAATCAATTGCTTCTATATCATATTCAAGTGTTCAAGAAAACGGAGGAAAAAAAAAACACAAGCGAAAAAAAGAAAATCAACAATATTCATCCTCCTCATTCCTGTAGCTCTCAAAAATAATTTCTTCATACTGCTTTTTTAAACTGTCTGATATTTTTCCTTTGTTAATAAGAAGGGGATCGTGGTCGTATCGGTCGCCATGGTGATATGTTTTAAGTGATTCTGCAGAGCTGGTTTCAGTCAGTAGAAGTGAAGCCGCTGTGCACGACAACGAGAGGACGGACAACTTTCCTCTCGTGCGTCGGTTCCGTGGTGTGATTATGAAGTTCGTGCCCCCCCCCCCCCGTCTGACCCCGACGTGCCCTCTCCGAGGGGTCGGCCTCTGGATTAGCTGCGTCGGTGCAGGAACGCACCCGACACTGCAGCTCCTGTCTCTTCTCCAAGCTTCTCTGTTGGACGGGCCTGATCCGGGCCTTGGCGCCGAGGGACGCGTGAAATACCTGCGCGTTGTTGAGTACGATCCCCGGCCCCGAGTGCGTACGTCGGCCGGGTCTTTGCTTTGTATCTGAACACCGTCTCTCCGCTGTGTGTACAGTCCGTGGACGTGGCCTGATGTGAGCCTGCGGTTGTGTTATTTCAGATGAAACCCAGGCAGCGTGCAGTGGCGCGTTGAATTTGGTCATCGTGCATCTCCCCCCTCCCCGGCCCCTTCCTGAATTATTCATACGTTTGGGTGAAGTAACACACATCCATTATTCATCCCGGCTCCCTGGTGTCAGGCTCTTCCCCGCCGCAGCTCCGGCGAGCGGTGAGACCTGAAGGGAGGCGCCGGAGCCCGGAGCCTCAGCCGGCTTTACGGTGCACGGCACGCAACACTCTGCAACAGTAGTCATTGTTGGGGGGGGGGGGGGGATTTGCATAAGCTGAATGGGGAATTTAGCGAGTCGGAGCCTCTAACCTCCGAAAATAAAAAAAAGAGCAGTGTTGAAAGAGAGAATGAGTTTTTTAAATCCGAGCAATATTTTGTGACGCTTGTTGTGTTGCGACGTGTTGGAGGACGCCGCAGTAAACTCACGGATTCATTCGAAACTGAGTGTCTTGGTTTAAACACTTTCCTGGAGTTAGTTTCGTCTGTATATAAAAATGGACGAATGAACACAAAGGTCCGGAAAATGACCGAAGTGTCTGAAGCATGTATTCTCTGTACTGACCAGCAGAGGGCGACTCTTCTTCTCACTTGATTTATAACGGAGCTGTAACGGAGTTTATGGTTCAATCTCTAGTTTCAACTCGTGTCCGATGTAAATCGTGGTCTCATCTGAGTCAGCGCGATTGACGGCTGGTAGCGTCCAATCGGTGCACAGTGAGCTCTCGGTCAGACCAATACTGGACACGTAAAGCACCGGAGAACCGTTTCTCTCACAGTGATTCACATAATTCCCCAGTTACGTCATTTAGACTTTGTAGTAGTGTAGTACAAGACTCGTTCACATGGCCACAATCCTGCTGACACTTTTAATAATCTAAACCCAAAAATCAATGGACACATTCAGTCAAATTAAATTTGCAAAGTCCATACTTTCCTTCCAGCAGCAGCCGCAGCATCTGCGCTCGTCTCTGACCTCGTCTGTTCTGTTTATTGCATTTCGTCAGCGAGAAGTGAAATGAACTGCAGGATTGTCAGAGGTTGTGCGCATATATTCCAGCGGCGATGAAACGCTGAAAATGAAATAACGTGAGAGAAAGAAAACCTAAGATAAGTGTTTTTGTTTATCTGACAGCAGGGAGACGCACACACACACACACACACACACACACTCTGCTCCCCGGAGGAAGAAGCGGCAGGTTCACTGCACATGTCCATGATAAGAGCCGAGACGACGGCCGCCGGGACGTGAAAACATCAATCAGCCGCAGAAGCCGCGTCCCGGTTGGCGGTGACCTCTGGTGACCCCCACAGCTTCTTCCACACTTCCTCCTGGACACTTCCTGTGTGTGTGTGTATGTGTACATGTGGTATTTACTCTGAGAAGCCAGACCGTCCGGTATTTATTGTTTTCAGTTTTATCTACAAGTCCAGATTCACTCCCGCCATTAAAACACGGACAAAAGCTGCGTGTTGATTTTGGTCCCGACAGACGTCGGAGAGCAGAAGACGACTTCTGGCCTCCAGACGAAACTGCTGGTAACTTCTCTCTAACTTCTCTCTCTCTCTCTCTCTCTCTCTCTCCCTCTCCCCCTCTCTCTCTCTCTCTCTCTCTCTCTCTCTCTCTCTCTCTCTCTCTGTCTCTCTCTCTGTCTCTCTCTCTGTCTCTCTCTGTCTCTCTCTCTGTCTCTCTCTCTCTGTCTCTCTCTCTCTCTCTCTCTGTCTCTCTCTCTGTCTCTCTCTCTCTCTCTCTCTCTCTCTGTCTCTCTCTCTCTCTCTCTCTCTCTCTCTCTCTGTCTCTCTCTCTGTCTCTCTTCTCTCTCTCTCTCTCTCTGTCTCTCTCTCTCTCTCTCTCTGTCTCTCTCTCTGTCTCTCTCCCTCTCTCTCTCTCTGTCTCTCTCTCTCTCTCTCTCTCTCTCTCTCTCTGTCTCTCTCTCTCTCTCTCTCTCTCTGTCTCTCTCTCTGTCTCTCTCTCTGTCTCTCTCTCTCTCTCTCTCTCTCTCTCTCTCTCTCTCTCTCTCTCTCTCTCTCTCTGTCTCTCTCTCTCTCTCTCTCTGTGGCAGAGAATCCTCCACCGTCGGGATCCTCCGCGCTGAAGGAGCGTTTCACTCTGGAGCTCCGCCAAAATAAATGTGTGTCTCTTTATTCTCTGAGTGAAGACGCTCTGAGGTCCAGCGAAGACGTGGAGCGGAGCGGAGTGGGAGGGAGGGAGGGAGGGAGGGAGGGGTTCAGAGGGATGGAGGG
>NC_061529.1:1897500-1927500 GCF_022379125.1 Scophthalmus maximus | reverse complement strand
CTTACCTCCTCCTTCCTCCTCTTACCTCCTCCTACCTCCTCTTACTTCCTCCTACCTCCTCTTACCTCCTCCTACCTCCTCTTACTTCCTCCTACCTCCTCTTACCTCCTCCTACCTCCTCTTACCTCTTCCTACCTCCTCTTACTTCCTCCTACCTCCTCTTACTTCCACCTTCCTCCTCTTACCTCCTCCAACCTCCTCTTACCTCCTCCTTCCTCCTCTTACTTCCTCCTACCTCCTCTTACTTCCACCTTCCTCCTCTTACCTCCTCCAACCTCCTCTTAATTCCTCTTACCTCCTCCTACCTACTCTTACCTCCTCCTACCTCCTCTTACTTCCTCCTTCCTCCTCTTACCTCCTCCTACCTCCTCTTACCTCCTCCTACCTCCTCTTACTTCCTCCTACCTCCTCTTACTACCTCCTCTTACCTCCTCCTTCCTCCTCTCACTTCCTCCTTCCTCCTCTTACTTCCTCCTACCTCCTCCTTCCTCCTCTTACTTCCTCCTTCCTCCTCTTACTTCCTCCTCTTACCTCCTCCTTCCTCCTCTTACTTCCTCCTTCCTCCTCTTACTTCCTCCTACCTCCTCTTACTTCCTCCTACCTCCTCCTTCCTCCTCTTACCTCCTCCAACCTCCTCTTACCTCCTCCTTCCTCCTCCAACCTCCTCCTACCTCCTCTTACTTCCTCTTACCTCCTCCTTCCTCCTCTTACCTCCTCCTACCTCCTCTTACTTCCTCCTTCCTCCCCTTCCCACAGTTTGAACATAGTTTCTACTTCGGCACCAGAAACTGTCGCACAGCCGAGGTGCAGGATCCTGCAGAATGACAGTGAACGAAATTAGAATTCCCGAAGCACAACTACTCGAGAAGTAGAACGTGGAACGTTTTCCCTCTAAAAGAACCATGAACCCTTTCTAAACCCTCATTTGAATACGATCCGGAGGAGGGGCGGTGACCTGAGACTGAAGTCGGTGGGTAACGAGCGGCTCACGGTCCAAACCCTGTGCTAACAAGGGCAGAGCCACTCCAGCGGTTTGAGGGAGACGGAGAGGTCGACTAATAACCAAAAACACCTTTCCTGCCAACGTGCCCTCCGGCGTTACTTCCCCCTTCGCTGCTCATTTGTTCAGGGACGGTGGAGCTGAGTGAGAACATCTGTAAAGGAAATCCATAAATATTAGTCGTCCATATTCCTTCGCAGTCTCGCGGTCGACTCAACATATCGAGAGTGTGTTTACACGAGCCTCCGATATAGTTTGTCCTGCTTTTTTTGATATTCTCTTTGTGTGCTGTGCTTTTTTATTATGGTCTATTCTCCCCCTGTGGAATCCTGTTACTCTGCTGCGACGGCTCGTCCCTCCGCAGGGATCAGCAACGTTTAATCTCTGATGTACTAACTGGAGAAGTTGCTGGTTCAATTCCCGGAATTCCCAGAGTTTTAGCTGCTGAGTGGAGGGAGATCTGGACCCTGGACTTTTGTAACATCTCGGCACATCACATATCAAATAAGCAAAGGATCATTTTCATTTTCCAAGTTTAATTTGTTTGAAATCAACATTTTTTGGGGGGCAAACCAGACGACAGACGATTAAATCATCGTGACACAACATTTAAATGATGTAACATTGAGCAACTGTTTCGTCCCGAGCGAACGAGACCAAGTGGCTCGATTCATTGCTCGACTTTGGCCGCTAAAAATGTTCATACGCACCGTTTTAGACAATATTTAATACGTTTAGATATTCAAGCCGAGTACATGTGGGAAAGTATCACATCTACATAATCAATGGGCTCTGATCCGGGCCGAGGATTTACAGCTGCACATGATGGAGTGACTTCTCCGGAGCCCTGACTTCATAACGTCTTGGCAACACACATAATTGCTCAGATAAATGGGAAAAAAACGATGAAAGTATAAAGATAAATTGTCCTTACAGGTTTTTTGCTAAATGCTTTTTATGTAGCTGTTGTCAGGGAAGGTCGTCCATCGTTATCAGCAGCGGACGATTCCATCGAGCTAATATCAGCCTGATATATTAACAAACCAATATTAGGTCTGACCCCATTCGTCAGTGTTCACTCTGGAGACAAGAAGCTACCGAGCGTGAAGAGTCACTAAATCCTCAGGAGAGGCTGCCAAGTTCGATCAGAGGAGGAAGGAGGAAGTAAGAGGAGGAAGTAAGAGGAGGAGGTAAGAGGAGGAAGGAGGAGGAAGGAGGAGGTAAGAGGAGGAGGTAAAAGGAGGAAGGAGGAAGTAAGAGGAGGAAGGAGGAGGTAAGAGGAGGAAGGAGGAGGTAAGAGGAGGAGGTAAGAGGAGGAGGTAAAAGGAGGAAGGAGGAAGTAAGAGTAGGAAGGAGGAGGTAAGAGGAGGAAGGAGGAGGTAAGAGGAGGAGGTAAGAGGAGGAAGGAGGAGGAAGGAGGAGGTAAGAGGAGGAGGTAAGAGGAGGAAGGAGGAAGTAAGAGGAGGTAAGAGGAGGAGGTAAGAGGAGGAAGGAGGAGGTAAGAGGAGGAGGTAAGAGGAGGAAGGAGGAAGTAAGAGGAGGAAGGAGGAGGTAAGAGGAGGAAGGAGGAGGTAAGAGGAGGAGGTAAGAGGAGGAAGTAAGAGGAGGAAGGAGGAGGAAGGAGGAGGTAAGAGGAGGAAGGAGGAGGTAAGAGGAGGAGGTAAGAGGAGGAAGTAAGAGGAGGAAGGAGGAGGAAGGAGGAGGTAAGAGGAGGAAGGAGGAGGTAAGAGGAGGAGGTAAGAGGAGGAAGTAAGAGGAGGAAGGAGGAGGAAGGAGGAGGTAAGAGGAGGAGGTAAGAGGAGGAGGTAAGAGGAGGAAGGAGGAAGTAAGAGGAGGAAGGAGGAGGTAAGAGGAGGAAGGAGGAAGTAAGAGGAGGAGGTAAGAGGAGGAAGGAGGAGGTAAGAGGAGGAGGTAAGAGGAGGAAGGAGGAGGAAGGAGGAGGTAAGAGGAGGAAGGAGGAGGAAGGAGGAGGTAAGAGGAGGAGGTAAGAGGAGGAGGTAAGAGGAGGAAGGAGGAAGTAAGAGGAGGAAGGAGGAGGTAAGAGGAGGAAGGAGGAGGAAGGAGGAGGTAAGAGGAGGAAGGAGGAGGAAGGAGGAGGTAAGAGGAGGAGGTAAGAGGAGGAGGTAAGAGGAGGAAGGAGGAGGTAAGAGGAGGAAGTAAGAGGAGGAAGGAGGAGGAAGGAGGAGGTAAGAGGAGGAGGTAAGAGCAGGAAGGAGGAAGTAAGAGGAGGAAGGAGGAGGTAAGAGGAGGAAGGAGGAGGTAAGAGGAGGTAAGAGGAGGAGGTAAGAGGAGGAAGGAGGAAGTAAGAGGCGGAAGGAGGAGGTAAGAGGAGGAAGTAAGAGGAGGAAGGAGGAGGTAAGAGGAGGAAGTAGGAAGTAAGAGGCGGAAGGAGGAAGTAAGAGGCGGAAGGAGGAAGTAAGTGGAGGAAGGAGGAAGTAAGAGGAGGAAGGAGGAGGTAAGAGGAGGTAAGAGGAGGAGGTAAGAGGAGGAGGTAAGAGGAGGAAGGAGGAAGTAAGAGGCGGAAGGAGGAGGTAAGAGGAGGAAGGAGGAGGTAAGAGGAGGAAGTAGGAAGTAAGAGGAGGAAGGAGGAAGTAAGAGGCGGAAGGAGGAAGTAAGTGGAGGAAGGAGGAAGTAAGTGGAGGAAGGAGGACGTAAGAGGAGGAAGGAGGACGTAAGAGGAGGAAGGAGGAAGTAAGAGGAGGAAGGAGGAAGTAAGAGGGGGAAGGAGGAGGTAAGAGGAAGGAGGAGGTAAGAAGAGGAAGTAGGAAGTAAGAAGAGGTAAAAGGAGGACAGTACACGTACTGATTATAGACGTGAAGAGATTTGATTGTAGAATAATCAGATATATGAACATATGAGTGTGATGCTCCTGCTGTGTGAGGATTTGTTGGGAAAAAGCCTCCGTTGGGATCGATGAGCTGCAGCTTCCAGGCAGGACCGTCTGTGTTGTCTCTCTGTGAACCACACACACACACACACACACACACACACACACACACACACACACACACACACACACACACACACACACACACACTTGGCACAGAGGATGTTTGCAGACGTCCTGGCCAGGAGCTCATTTTCACCCCTTGTTAAAAATAAAGAGCAGACATGTTTTTCTGCTATTCTCAGATTTGACTACTCGTACTTGCCGGTGAGAGTTTTCACGCTTCAGGGGACAGAAAGGGTGAAGCTTCGTCTTCGTACAGACAGACAGACAGACAGACAGACAGACAGACAGACAGACAGACAGCGTGGGAGGGGAGCGAGGGGATGTGGGCGTTGGGTTTCACCAGTCGGGGGGTCCCGTCTGCGGGGAGATAAATTGTTAGCTATCTATCCAGCAGAGCCCCCGGCATGTTCTATCTATGGCAACGCAACAGACTCCTCAGAAATCCAGGTTGATCCTTTCTCCTCGCCTCAGAGGGATGATGGTGTGGGAGGAAGAGGAGGAAGAGGAGGGGGAGGAGGGGGAGGAGCCCCCGAGTCCCGGCGCTCCCAACACCCATAAATATCAAGCATCGCGGAGGAAATTGGCAAAACCTCCGATGGCGGAAAATAATTCCGTATGCTCCGTCTGACTCCGTCAGTCGTCTCAGCTCGATGGTCACTTCGTGTCCAAGCTTTAACTTTCACGTCGAACTGAAGTGCTCAGCTTTTCACTTCTCTGGTTTCCAGAGTTCGCGTCACGTCATTGAGATGGAGACCGTTCACTCTGGCGGGGGAACACGACCCTGATTGGCTCTCGCGACATCGCGACAAATATGTTAAATTTGATGTTAAATCAGCGTTGAGATTCCTCCCGAAGTCCCCCGACGATCCTGCGAGTGACGCAGCACGAGTGTTATTACGTATTAGAATTACGTAGCGATAATTTGAACTAGCCTCCTTTTTATTTCCTAAGACATAAAGCTTTTGTTCAAAGTTTTCGATATCGTATTGGTATCGGCACCGTCCACCCCAATAAACCGTGAAATACATAAACATTTCCTCCATCTATATTCACGAACTTTAAAGACCTTCTGTTTAAATGTCTGAAATATCATTTGACTTTATTGTTCACCATTTAAATCATTGAAAACATCAAAGCCGAGCAGATATTCTAGAATCGTACACGTCGCCCGGCGCGCCCACCGCTCCGGCACGCCGCCGGACTCTAACCACCGCAGCTTCCAGCGTATCGCCCGCAGAGGAGCTGGAGGTGGAGGCGTCCATTCATAGTTCCCCCGTTTCCACCTGCGCACGGTGAGAGGCGATTGGTCGGACGGACGGGACGAGGTCGCAGCAGGTGGACCCGCATCACATCGGCCGCTCGGTGGAGAAAACGGGTAACAGACGGGAGAGAACGTTGTATTGAGGCCGACGAGTCGAGAGCAACACGTCTCACTATATGAGTTCAAGTCTCTACCTCAGCAGGTCTGTGGTTTTCATGTATCCATGTAAAATCACCAACGTATGTCTTGTAAAACGCCCATTAGAGTGAAAATAAATGTATTGATATGAGACGAGAAGTGGCAGAAGTCTGAGACTCTTAAGACCTCGTTCAGATCTGTTGGAGTGATCTGATCACGAGAGGTCAGATCTGCGTTTCAGGTGTGAACGTACTCAAGAGGCTTTGAGGAAACATTTCAGATATGTATAAACATTTTTCTTGAACGTTTTGGGTTGAACATTGAATCAAAACCCAGATTGAATCACAACATCTCTCATTGTAATTTGTACAGGAACAGAAATCTCTACCTCCTGCTCTTCCCTCCGTCGACCACATCTCCAGTTGTCTCTCCGTCTCTCCATCTCTCCGTCTCTCCATCTCTCCGTCTCTCCATCTCTCCGTCTCTCCGTCTCTCCATCTCTCCGTCTCTCCATCTCTCCATCTCTCCATCTCTCCGTCTCTCCGTCTCTCCATCTCTCCATCTCTCCATCTCTTCATCTCTCCATCTCTCCATCTCTTCATCTCTCCATCTCTCCGTCTCTCCGTCTCTCCGTCTCTCCATCTCTCCATCTCTCCGTCTCTCCATCTCTCCATCTCTCCGTCTCTCCGTCTCTCCGTCTCTCCGTCTCTCCGTCTCTCCATCTCTCCATCTCTCCATCTCTTCATCTCTCCATCTCTCCATCTCTTCATCTCTCCATCTCTCCATCTCTCCGTCTCTCCGTCTCTCCGTCTCTCCATCTCTCCGTCTCTCCATCTCTTCATCTCTCCATCTCTCCGTCTCTCCGTCTCTCCATCTCTCCATCTCTCCGTCTCTCCGTCTCTCCATTTCTCCGTCTCTCCGTCTCTCCATCTCTCCATCTCTCCATCTCTCCGTCTCTCCGTCTCTCCATCTCTCCGTCTCTCCGTCTCTTCATCTCTCCATCTCTCCGTCTCTTCATCTCTCCATCTCTCCGTCTCTCCGTCTCTCCATCTCTCCGTCTCTCCGTCTCTCCGTCTCTCCGTCTCTTCATCTCTCCATCTCTCCATCTCTCCGTCTCTCCGTCTCTCCGTCTCTCCATCTCTCCGTCTCTCCGTCTCTCCATTTCTCCGTCTCTCCGTCTCTCCATCTCTCCATCTCTCCATCTCTCCGTCTCTCCGTCTCTCCATCTCTCCGTCTCTCCGTCTCTTCATCTCTCCATCTCTCCGTCTCTTCATCTCTCCGTCTCTCCATCTCTCCGTTTCTCCATCTCTCCATCTCTCCGTCTCTCCATCTCTCCGTCTCTCCATCTCTCCATCTCTCCGTCTCTCCGTCTCTCTCTCTCTTCTCTCTCTCTTCCAGACGTGTCTGCCAACACTGAGCTTGGACAGATGGTCACGAGCGGAAAGTGTTTGCTTACACACGGCTCCTGACAAAACGAGCAGATGTCCGCCGAGCCGCCGCCGCCGCCGCCGGTCGCCACGACACCGAAACAGGCCCGACAGGAGGAGAAGGAGACGAGTCGTGTGAAGAGAGGAGGATACCCACGTACCTTCCACTCACACTCACAGTCGGTACCTAACTTGATTTCATTTGGTTTCTGTTTCCTTTTCACCGGGGTCTGTTCACCCGTCTCTATAGCTCACACATTTCAGGGCTCTCCTTCCTTTTCTCCGTTTTCTTCTCTTTGGCTTTAAAAAAAATGAATATATATATATATATATATTTATATATATATATATATTCATTTATATATATATATATCCAGAGTTTATTTCCTCATGGAAATAAAAGTTTCAGAATTATATGAATAAATAAAATAACGGATTAATCGGATGAATCCCTTATGGTCTATAACGTTTACGTCTTGATAATGTGAATGGTATATGAACTTGTTTTGACCAGAGACGATCGTGACATCGTCCCAAAAGTGAAGCCAAAGCCTCTGCTTCGCCCCCTGGTGGGTGGCTGCAGTATAGGTCATAAGCCCCGCCCCCCCCTCCATGTTAGAAGGTGGGACATGAAGCAAAAAAAGAAAAACCGAAGTGGACGTCCAAGTGTTCATGTTTCTGATCAGTTTGGTTTTAATCAGTTATTTGGTGCTATAGCAACGAGCTGCGGCGTCGCGATTGACAGCTGACGCCGACTTGTGATTGGCTGAGCGTGTGTGTGTGTGAGTGTGGACGGGACCTGGATAGTGAGGCTCCGCGCCACAATCACTAAAAAAAGCACAAAATGGCGTCGTCTGTATCCAAGATATTCTGGCTATTTTTTTTTTTCAACAGGAGTAATAGTTGTTACCTTTTCCCTGTTATACACACACACACACACACACACCATCACAAACAACCCCGTTCCCAGCATCCTTTGCTGCGGCGATCCCAACCAGTTCCTCCATGTAATCATGTTGATTGGCAGCCACGGCAGCGCCTTTGATTAACGCCACAAACCCTCATTAGCGATGCGGGAGTCGCACGTTCCAAACAGAAAAAACATTCAGAATTGAATCGTGTACCGAACATGACCCATCTCCTCCCATCACACACACACACACACACACACACACACACACACCCGCAGCCCAATTACTCCAATGTGAATGTCGGTGTGTAGAAGTGGCTTTAATGAACGGCTAAAAATAGAGTTGATTTTTGGATTCATTTGCTCCCGAGAGCAGCGAGGAGAAGTGGAGATCAGAACGTCCTTGAGAAAAAACATCCACATCCGCAGATTTTGTGAAAATGCTCCCGACTGTTCTATAGATTATTGATTCTCCTCTGCTCCGTCCGTCGATACTTTTACTCCAAGACGCCTCATCACCCACGTGGAATCTGCTCCACATCCACCAGGTAATAATAATAATAATAATAATAATAATAATATTCATTGCTAAAAGCAATCTCAAAGGTGATTCTTTACAGCACATTCCTCCTGTACGTTTTCTGAAACTGTTTGCATACAGTACACTGTTTACCATAATAATATTAATAATTAGCATGAACTCAAATTATCTTCTCAAAGAGCGAGGGTGGGCTGATCTTCCTCCGCCCGTCTCTCTGAATATTCATGGCCGCAGGGAGAACGCGGGGGAAGAAAAGACGAGACGGAAACATGGCCGACCGACGGCGGTTGTTTCACGCCTGCTCTCCCCTGGAGACGCGGATGCTGTGTGTTCTCGTCGGAGTCTCTTCGTCTGACCTGATCCATCTCTACCAGTGGACTAGATCGTCTTCTGTCTGCACGACCTCGGTAGGTTTGAACACTTTCCTTGTATTTTGAGCACGGGAATGAGTTCAAACACACAAAGTGCAAAGTTAAAGATGGAATGGTGCGATAGCATCACTCTCGTGATTACGTCTCAAACTTCCTAGATGCCGTGATTGTGATCGTGAGTTGTTCTGGCCGCAACAAACCTACGGAGAATATTTCGTATGGAGACGGCCCGACCGTGAACCGTCGCCATCTCATCTGGTGGTGTTGTCATGGTTCTGACTCGGTTATCAGATTTGAATATTATGTACACGACTCAAAACATCACGATAACATGTACAGAATGTTAAAATCCTATGATATGCCATAAGAAAAATGGACATTTGGATTTGTGAAAGTCAAAATCTTGTTTTCTTGACCAATTACCTCCAGCGGGGAGGTTATGTTTTCACCCCCGTCCGTTTGTCTGTGGAAGGACGCGACGTGGACCAAGGAAGAAAACTATAAGTGTGGGCATCGGATTTCACTGATTTACCAGGGAATAATCATTCGTGGATCGTGATGAAAAGAATCAGGCTTATTTAAGCGAACTCATATCTGCCTGTGAGGGCGGAGATACGAGCTCGTCTGATCGACGCTCTTTTCGATTAATGTGACGGTCATTTTTCCTCAATCCACTCTTTCCCATCGTGGAAAAATGTCCAACCATCCCGAGCCGACGTCTTCGGATGTTTTATGTCGTTCGACCGACAGTCTAGACGTTGAAACATATAAAACAGATAGGATCAAAACATGAAAAATGAATCATTTATTGATTAATCGATTATCCGTGTGCTCTGAGCTCTTTAAAGATGGATAACCTTATGAGATATTGACATGTTGCATTCAAGAAGACTGTCGGACCTTGGACTCCAGTCTGCAAACCACATAGTCGATAATCAGTTAAAATATCTTTCTTTAGACCTTATTAAAATCATTGTTCACTCAATCAATCAATTCCAAATACGGTGTTTTGCCGCATACGTGAGAGAATCAGTTAAAGGAGAGTTCAAAACTGTGGATCAGTAAAAGTCTGAGACAAGAATCAGCGACAGCACTGATCACGTCGCCAACATGTTTGACCGCAGAAAACTGCTGCAGTGAATCCGTTTGTTTGTTTCCAGAAAGAAAAGTTGTCCGATTGGAAACTGTCCACCGCAGCGAGGTTACTGGTTCAAACCCCCGCACAGCTGATAAAATGAAGTAAAACCTTCCCGTTCCCCTTTCGTCTCTGTGAAACGGTAAAATTCTCATTATCGGACTTCGGCACCTGCGCTCGGTGCAGATTCGCCCGAATCGCTGAAAAAACCCACCGACACTGGCCGGTGGAGAAATGATGGGCCGCGGTGTCCTGGCAGCGTGTCCGGGCCAGGAGGTTGGCAGTCGCGCAGCAGGCGGAGGGGAACCGGCTGGTGAGTGAAGCTCCAAATGAGTTTGGCTGACAGAGGGCGCTTTTGAAAAGGTAAAAGAAAGTCGGCTATCGCGGAAAATGAGAGCGGGTTTGTTCCAAAGTTTTATAGGACAAAATTAGATGCGGACGATGAAAGTCGCTGGACCATTAAACACTTGGTTGGACATCGCTGTCCAACGTGTCTCTACTTCTCATCTCCTGCCTCTGAGCAGAATCTATTATGTGTCGTCGCCAGTTCCTCCCCAACAGGGAACCGGTTCTTCAACTTACTGGCAGAAGCTTCCCTGTCTCTCGTGGAGACCTTGTGTATAACTCGTCTCCACTTTCATGCGGAGTCCCACAGGGTTCAATTCTGGGGCCCCTGTTGTTCTCTCTAAGACCATAAGTCGTTTGATTATCGCATATCCTCTATTTGGAGGCGACATCCAATTAGAATTACCATTCACGCCTACTGGGACATTTAGGTAATCTAGTTCCCCGAGACGATCTCTGGTCTACAGCTCCAGATGAAGTTCTCCCAGTTATTGAACGCAGTTCAGGGTTTTCTCTCCCTCAGCGTTCCCACAGTAGTTTACGTCATTCAGGGGTTTTATTCGATCGGTCCACGTCATTCGACACATGAAACAGATTCTAGATTTCTTGTTTTTTCCGACTAAGAAACATCAGCAAATTGAGACGTGTAGTTTCTATCTGAGCCCAGCGCTCAGACGTGTGAGCCAATGAGCCTCGTTCGGCCCGTGACGCCCTGAGGGTTTGTCTCACAGCAACGTAAGTCAACAATACGACACTTTGGGCCAAAACAGCTGAGTCGAACTTCATGTCCTATCATGTTGCATCATCATTTGGGAAAATATGGTTCACCGGTGCAGGTTCAAACACCTGATGGAGACGCCGGTTGGATGTTGAACGGATCTCTCTCCAAACCCTCCGGAGCTCATTGGATCGCGTCAGCGATGTTGTCAAACTTTGAGTTGCTAAGCAACGAGGATGACTGACGCGAACCCTGAAGCTCCGTGACGACTGACGCTCGCAGGCGAGGCCGAGCATCAGAACAAAGCTGCCGTCAGATCACAACCAAAGGGAAAGTTAGAAGAAGAAGAAGGAGAAGAAGAAGAGGAAGGAGAAGAGGAATTCCCCTCGTGATCTTTTATAATCTCCCTCATGTTTCCTTCCTCTGATCAGGCACCAGGTGTTCAACCTGCTCCCTCTGCCTTTGTCTTCCTCCGTCTCTTTCAATCTCACTCAGGCTCGTTCGCCCCCACCCCCTATCACACACACACACACACACACACACACACACACACACACACACACACACCTGCCTGCCAATTCCTCCGTCAAAACCTGAAGACACAGAAATATCTGCATAAACAAAATCTATAAATGAAGCATACAGTTCAGGCAAATGAACACAAACAAACACTTATGCATACGCACAAAAAAAGACAAACACACACACACCAGTTAACACACACACACACACACACACACGCAGGTGGGCTGCAGCACGACTCCCACCCTGTGATTAAACTCGGTCTCCCACCTGTGTTACAGAAGCAGATCTGACTCGGTGTAATTACAGGGCTGCGGTGGAACAACACACACACACACACACACACACACACACACACACACACACACACACACACACACACTCATGTGACATCACAAAAGAGGGAAAACACACTGGCACAGATGCAGACAAACACCTGCCACACACACACTCACACACACACACACACACACACACACACACATACACACACACACACACACACACATACAAACACACACACACACACATACACACACACACACACACTCTCACACACACACACACACACACACACACACACACACACACAGCTGCAGAGCTTCATTGTAAATCTGCTGCTGTCATGCGTGTCCTGCAGATGCATATTAATTTTGATCACATCCGCACACAGCGAATTCATTTGGAATGTCCCCTCCTGTGCTCCACCTACAGTAAGTACCGTCAGTTATTATCCCACTTGAGTCAGATCTGTGTAAACCACAACACAACACGTGTGTGTGTGTGTGAAGAAACATCAGAGAAGAAGAAGAAGAAGAAGTTTAAGAGGAAGAGAGAACAAACGCAAGCGAAGGTTTTCTGCGTATCATCTTTTAACGGGTCTTTCGTCAGAGACGGGACGCAGACGCGTCTTCTGAAGCCGCTGCCTCCCGCGGTTTGTTCAGACACGATCTTTCATTCCGTTTCAAGCTGACGTTCATTATCTTTTATTCGAGCTCATTACCACTAGTTTTTGTGAAAACTACTAAAGAAAAAACACTAAATAAAGACTCCAGACTTCAGATCTGCCTCTCTGGGGCCGTGTGGAGCAGCTCGGAGGTCTGAGGCTCGTTCACGTGAAGCAAATCGTCGTTTCGCTGACATGAATTCATATTTAAACACAACCAGACACCATCGCCCGTTCTCTGTCGGACGCAGACGTCAGTGACGTCGGCAGGATCTCGGCGCGAATTGGCCTTTTTGCGACATCGCGTGACGCAAATATTTTTTGCTCCACTTCAAATATTTCAACTCGTGCGAGTGGAGCGAAGACGGCGTCTTCGCGTCTTTGAGTTTGCCCTCGCATGGCGAACATTCACACACGGGCTCACGCGGACGTTTTCCGGAAAGGGGGCTGACGGGAAAGGTTTCGGGAAAATGTCCGCAGCAGCGTTTGCTCTCTCACCCGCAGCCCCTCCCTCCGGAGAAGCGAGTCTGAAAGCGTCTGCCGTCAAAAGGAAAAGATCCGAGTCGAGTCGCAAGTCGCTCCAGGTTAGTGTTCGTACACATAAAGCGCGGTCAGACGCGCTCACAACAGCAGGAAATCCCCGGAACATTCTGCGGTGTGTGTGTGTGTGTGTGTGAGTGTGTGTGAGATGGTTGTCATGGGAGCCGTCAGATGGGGATTCGATTTATTCCTTAATGAATTAAATTATAGAGATTGGACCGTTCGTCAGAATCGAGCTCCGAGGCCGAGCACCAGACTCATCTGTGGCCGCCGGCCGCTCTTCCTCCTCCTCCTCCTCCTCCTCCTCCTCTTTCTCTTCCTCCTCTTCCTCCTCCTCCACCTCCTCCTCCTCCTCTTCCTCCTCCTCCTCTTCCTCCTCCTCCTCCTTCTCTTCCTCCTCCTCCTCCTCCTCCTCCTCCTCTTCCTCCTCCTCCTCCTCCTCCTCCTCTTCCTCCTCCTCCTCCACCTCCTCCTCCTCCTCCTCCTCCTCCTCCTCTTCCTCCTCCTCCTCCTCCTCCTCCTCTTCCTCGCCCTCCGCCTGTTTACACAGTCACGCACGAAGCCAGAAAACATGGAGGATTTATGTTCGGCAGCGAGGGGACACGAGGGTGTTTGCGTGTCACGCTGTGGCACTTCCCCCAAACTACATTCACGAGAAGATGCAAACGTCGTCTGCGGGGATCAGTTCCACATTGGCCCATTCTCGCTCGGATGCGACTGCCAATCTGACATCTTGTCACACGACATTTGGGACTCTTGCCGTCGTCCCTCAAATCCGAGCCAGACTGTAACTTTCCAAACTGCTCCTCTCAGCAGCGGTGACTCACAGCAAGGGACTGACCTATAGAGGAGTCTTTTAATCAACAGAGGGGAAAAGATTAGAGACATAAAAAGAAGAAGGGCGTAATTGAAACACTCCAGACTCGGATTTGGACGGAACCTCTTTTATTTCAAACGCCCTCTCTCCGTCATAAGCCCGGTCGTCCTTCTCTTCACCTCTGTGAGACTTTGGAAAAGGAGTAAATATTTCAAATCCTCCGGAAGTTATTTCATTATAACTGTTCTGCATTCGGTGAGCTGATAAACACACCGTGTAAACCTGCGACTTACAGTGAGATATAAATATGAACTAAGAGAAAAGCGGCTAAAGGGATCCTGCGGCTGTTCGTGCTGCGCTGGCAGAACATAGGAACAGTGGAAACACGCTCTCATGAGGTGGTCGGGGCATCTCGTCGGGACGCCACCTGGGCGCCTTCAACTGGGAGGAGACCTAGAGGCCCAGTAGACCCTGAACCCTACGTATCCCATCTGGCACTGGGGACGTCTCGGGGAGAGGGATTGTCTGGAACACCCTGCCTCCATGACATGATCCCGGATAACTGGAAGGAAATGGATGGATGGATGGATGGATGGATGGATGGATGGATGGATGGATGGATGGATGGATGGATGGATGGATGGATGGATGGATGGATGGATGGATGGATGGATGGATGGGAATATGTTCCCTTCTAATGACTTGGAAGAACTAGTGCAAGCCGGTAACCCTCACAACCACCCCAGCTCCTCGTCAGGCCGACGTGGGTCCTCGTTATGGTTAAAACAAAAGGGTTTGTCATGTCCTCTATGAAATGGAACAATGGATGGAGTGGATGCTGATCAAGGAAGATGGAAACCTGGGATGTCTTAAGCAGAAGTACGACCCCTCGAGAGAGACTTCCTCTGCTCAATGATAGTTTCGTCTTGACACAGATCAGATGACCTCGCTCGGTGCCTGAGAAGACTCGTCCTAAGAGTATCCCAGGCAGGAGAGACGAAATATCCTCTGCACTCCAAGGCTACATCCACACTAATACGACGTCGTTCCGAAAAAAAAGCTTCACTTTTGCTACGTTTGCGCCTGTTGTCCACGTAGGACACTTTTGGAAACGCCGCTCGCTCCAACTTGGTTCAAAAGCGAATGCCGCGTTCACATTAAAGCGCGAAGGTCAATGCAAAGACGTGAGTGGGGTTTTTTCGAGTCACTCGCGCCGCAATGGCGCCGAGACCACTTCACCAGTTTCACCTGCTTGTCCAGGTGAGAGGACAGTTGTACAGTTCATCGCACCACGGCTACAAACCCTTCACAGACAGTGAGCAGAGAAGACGTGGGCCTGGAGACGAGACGGGAGAAGGTACTTTAACCCAAGTCTTCAGTCTTTCAACCCGACGGCGGGGGGAGGGCGGATCCCTCCGAGGTGAAAGAATCCAGGGAAATAATTGGGTTGAGGGAGGCGGGATCACGGGAGGGATGAGTTTGATATGCTGATGCAGGAAAACGCAGTGCGGTCAAGGGAGATGGGGGATGAAGAGGAGGAGGAGGAGGAGGGAGAGGAGAGTTTGAGGGCAGCCTGCGAGGGATTATTAGGAAAATGACTCTGGCAACGGACCAAGGCTTCCTGGTCCAGGGCCTGGGAAAGAGAAGGACGAGGGGGGGGGGGGGGCAGTGTGAAGAACGAGGGCAAGGGCATTTCTGAAAAGTGAGGACGTTGGGAGAGTTTAAAAATCCTACATTTTAAGGTCAGTTCTGGAAGACGGGGATACATCTGGGAATTTAAAGGTTTCTGGAGCGGGAGGATGTTTGTAAAAGAAAATCCACCCGAAGAACGACGACGTTTTTGCCAAGTGATTGAATTCTTTTAAAATGACTTGTTTAAAATGTGCGGGAACTTTGCAAAAGTGAGGACAGTTTGTGGAAAGTACGGGCATTTTCTAAAAGCAGAGAACTTTTGGAAGGTGAGCACATTTTCTGGACGAGAGGACATTTCGTTAAAGGCACAGAGACTTGAAAACAGGGAAAGCTTCAGAAGGCACAAAGCGAGGACATTGAGACAACTTTGAAAGGCAAGGCAGAGAGAGAGAGTGTTGGAAGGTGTCCTCACTTCACCCTTCATCGGGTCTCACTCCTTCAAAAGATGTTTGAGGGTGAAGACGTCGTTTCAGGGGTTCGAGGTTAGAAATGTTTTGTGGTTAAAGGACGAGTGAAAGTACAGATGTGTGTGTGTGAGTTCACCCAGCGAAGCTTCCTCTGAGTCGAACACCAACACAGACACAAACAGAAACACACACTCGGCCTCCGGGGAGGAAGTTTAGAGAGAGGAGGGAGGAGAGGAAGAGATGGAGGGAGGAGAGAGAGGAAGTGATGGAGGGAGGAGAGGAAGAGATGGAGGGAGGAGAGGAAGAGATGGAGGGAGGAAAGAGAGGAAGTGATGGAGGGAGGAGAGGAAGAGATGGAGGGAGGAGAGGAAGTGATGGAGCGAGGAGAGAGAGGAAGTGATGGAGGGAGGAGAGGAGGAGATGGAGCGAGGAGAGGAAGAGATGGAGGGAGGAAAGAGAGGAAGTGATGGAGGGAGGAGAGGAAGAGATGGAGGGAGGAGAGAGAGGAAGTGATGGAGGGAGGAGAGGAAGAGATGGAGGGAGGAGAGGAAGAGATGGAGCGAGGAGAGGAAGAGATGGAGGGAGGAGAGAGAGGAAGTGATGGAGGGAGGAGAGGAAGTGATGGAGCGAGGAGAGGAAGAGATGGAGGGAGGAAAGAGAGGAAGTGATGGAGGGAGGAGAGGAAGAGATGGAGGGAGGAGAGGAAGTGATGGAGGGAGGAGAGGAAGAGATGGAGGGAGGAGAGGAAGAGATGGAGCGAGGAGAGGAAGAGATGGAGGGAGGTGAGGAAGAGATGGAGGGAGGAGAGGAATTGATGGAGGGAGGAGAGGAGGAGATGGAGCAAGGAGAGGAAGAGATGGAGGGAGGAGAGGAAGAGATAGAGGGAGGCGAGGAAAGATGGAGGGAGGCGAGGAAGAGATGGAGGGAGGAGAGGAAGAGATGGAGGGAGGAGAGGAAGTGATGGAGGGAGGAGAGGAAGAGATGGAGGGAGGAGAGGAAGTGATGGAGGGAGGAGAGGAACAGATGGAGGGAGGAGAGGAAGTGATGGAGGGAGGAGAGGAGGAGATGGAGCGAGGAGAGGAAGAGATGGAGGGAGGAGAGGAAGAGCTGGAGCGAGGAGAGGAAGAGATGGAGGGAGGAGAGGAAGAGATGGAGGGAGGAGAGGAAGAGATGGAGGGAGGAGAGGAAGTGATGGAGGGAGGAGAGGAAGTGATGGAGGGAGGAGAGGAAGAGATGGAGGGAGGAGAGGAAGAGATGGAGGGAGGAGAGAGAGGAAGAGATGGAGGGAGGCGAGGAAGAGGTGGAGGGAGGAGAGGAAGAGATGGAGGGAGGAGAGGAAGAGATGGAGGGAGGCGAGGAAGAGGTGGAGGGAGGAGAGGAAGAGATGGAGCGAGGAGAGGAAGAGATGGAGCGAGGAGAGGAAGAGATGGAGGGAGGAGAGGAAGAGATGGAGGGAGGAGAGGAAGTGATGGAGGGAGGTGAGGAAGAGATGGAGCAAGGAGAGGAAGAGATGGAGGGAGGAGAGGAAGAGATGGAGCGAGTGATGGAACATCAACGATGCAGCAGCACCACACAAACTGCACATCACATATAACACATACATGTCTGACTCTTCTTTTTTAATATTTCCGAACCTTTAATCGTCTCTTGTTGAACCAAAGAGTCAAAGTGTTTAAAACAAAGGACCTCGTCATTAAAAAAGAATGAAGGAATCCTAAGACTCAATGGCCGTGACCGGTTCATTCGGAGTCGCCGCTCAATCGGCAGCCTCGGGGAACTATCGTCCCGCCGCCGCGCGTCTGAACCCGACTTTGGCGACGCCTCGGGTCCTCGCGGGCACAAAGATCTATTAAATCACTCTCTGTGTGACCCTCCGAGAGGCGTTGTTCCCCCGACACGACCCCCGGAAGGAAAATACCTCCGTGCTTTTTACGACGCGGTGTAATTGTGCCGTCGACTCGCTCGCTCTCTCCTCCTCCTCCCTCGGGGGCGGACGGTACCTACGCAGCTCCTCCTCACCGGCGCTCGGAAAGTTTTATCCGTGACCGGGGGGAAAGAGGGAGGAGGGATAAAGTTTTCATGACCTCGCTGACCTTTAAACAGTGAGCGAGCGAGAGAGAGAGAGAGAGAGAGAGAGAGCTACAGGCGGAGTGAGAGGATCCTCCTGCCTGTGGAATATGTCGTTAATAAGAGTTGATTAAGCAGGGTTGTGGGGGGGGGGGGGGGGGGGTTGTACCCGCAGGTGAAGTCTACCCACATCCCACATCCAGCTGAGCCAGATTTATTCTTTTTCTTTTCTGTGTTTGGCTACAAGCGAGACTCCAAGGAAAAAGAACGGCCGGATTTAGAAAGAGAATCCGACCTCCTCTTCCTCCTCTTCCTCCTCTTCCTCCTCCTCCTCCTCCTCCTCCTCCTCTTCCTCCTCCTCCTTCTCCTCTTCCTCCTCCTCCTCCTCCTCCTCCTTCTCCTCTTCCTCCTCCTCCTTCTCCTCCTTCTCCTCTTCCTCCTCCTCCTCCTCCTCCTCCTCCTCCTTCTCCTCTACCTCCTCCTCCTCCTCCTCCTTCTCCTCTTCCTCCTCCTCCTCTTCCTCCTCCTCCTTCTCCTCCTTCTCCTCTTCCTCCTCCTCCTCCTCCTCCTCCTCTTTCCGTTACCACAGAGGAAGACGCACGTTGTTTTCTCTCCCCGAGGTCTTTTTTTCTTTCTTTTCCCTCGTCCTCTAACCTTCATCTCACCTCATCCCTCCATCCGCACAACTTCCCTCCCTGTTTCCCGAGCATCCCTCCACGTTTCACTGTCTCGTCTCTCCGGCCTCCGTCTTCATCGAGAAGTTTCCCCGTTGGCTTCACTTTCCGGACCCGGTGGCAACGTCACTAACTTAACTGTACTGTACTTCACAGTTTAAAAGAAGTAGGATGTAAATATGTTCATACGCACAGAAAGTAAAGAGTCTTTGTTGAGGTCCCACTTAAATGAGGATCATTTTTTTCCCTGCAATTCTGAAAAACTGGGCCTCACAGGAAGATATAATGTTTCATACACACTAAATGAATGTAGAGGGAATATTAACCACCGAGAATCCAACACGTATCTCAAGGAAACACGACACCGACACAATGGAGCAGGTAACGCTCATTGTCTGCTCCGAATCCTTCGCCTGACGTAAGGGCTCACGTTTCCTCCCGCTCCGATGACTCGACTCACCTTTTCTTCAGAAACTCCGCTCTCACGCCCAGAGACGCCCGATCCCTCCGCGAGACAATGAGCGTGACTCTGCGCCGGCGGTGAAACGATCCGTCCCAACGCCCGGTGACGCGTCTGGTCCCATCCCATCGCTTTGTTGCGACGGGAGCTGGTGTCACGCCACCGACGGGGTCGGACCCGACGCCGAGGGCCCGGCGGGCGCAGTCCGGGCTCCGCTGGGCCGGTGGGAAGAAGAGCGACGAGTCAAGAGACAGTGAAAACCTCAGGGGATTAAGATGGAAAAACCAAAATGGGTGACATCAACACTGAGCTGATAAAAGACAGATTATTGTTACAGAATGAATGAAGCAACTCATTTTTAAAAAGATGAAAAATACGATGATAAAGAATATGTCGACTTACTAGTATTTGTCTGACCTCATGTGTTCAGTCGTGGTCCAGAGACAAAGGCAACATCCACATTAATACGTTTCAACGGATCACCGTCACCATGGTTACGCCTGGCGTCCAAGTTTTTGGAGTGACCAAAACAATTGTGAACAAAGGAACAAACAATTGTGAGTATGAACAGAGAAACAAACAAATGAACTATTTTCAAATCGCAACTTAATGAAGATGAACTGAAAGTAACTTATGGATCCTGTGCGTGTGCGCGTGTGCTTTAACTTAAGCAAGCTTCGACGTGAACTGTAACATAATGCTAACACGCACAAACCCGGGACGGTGAGTGAAGCAATGTTAGCTCAGCGATGCCAAATTATAGCAAAATTAACACGGGTAGAAAATTGCCTTGTAGACTTTTTTGTCAGGAGCTTACCAGAGGTTTCATTCTGTATTGTTGATGATCTTTATTTATTCATAATAATCTTTATTCGTGAATCACAGGACCGCCCCGTGTTGCCTGCAATCTTTTATGTTATATATATATATATATGTATTATTAATCTTTGGAAACTAAAACTCTCCAGCGAAGCTCAAGACTGCAGAACATTTGAGTGTTTGATATTCTAGTAACACGAGCCAGTAATTAAACCAATGGAGTAATTAAACATTAAGACTCGACTATAGAAGGAGTAATTAAAGAAGCTAAATAAATTAAAACCACACTGATGAAGTCGTTTTTTAAAAAGGCCTTCAGTCGTCTGTCGCCCTCAGGGACAGAAACTGGCCTGGTTTCAGATTTTGACTCTGAAATACATTGGTCCAACTTCACTTGATGAAACTGAGACGCGAGCTGCGAAGTCGACGCCCAGTTGTTCGTAATATTTGCCTCCGAGGCGTCGGGGCGACGCTGCAGGACGACGGACAGACTGAGAGGCCGGTTTCTCGCCGAAGTCAAATTAGATGCGCCGACGTCTCCTCGGCTCTGCCGCGCTTCCTCGCCGTGTCATTGGCTGAGCCGACCCGGAGTGCGTCGCAGGGCCTCGGGGGGGCGAGCCGGAGGGAGCCGAGGAGAAACGCCGTCGCAGACGGAGAACATCATCACGCTCTGCTGGGGAAGCGTCAAATTGAATTTGTCGGAGGGAAACGGGTGTGCAGAGTGAGGTGCTGTCGCTTTAACGTGGCTCTGTCACACACACACACACACACACACACACACACACACACACACACACACACACACACACACAGGGTTTCATTAAAAAAAATCAATGCATTTAACCTAAACTCTGCACTTTGCTATTAAACACAACTTAAAACCTCATACATTCTTAAAGAGGCAACAGACAACTGTTGGTGCCCCCCCTAGTGGTTCCAGGTGGTATGACTGTTTGGTCGCTGTGGTAAAAGACGGCGTAAAGGACGCAGGAACTTTTCCTCAGAGCTCCTGACGACGAAGTCGTCGACATAACGGTATGTAAGTATGTTCACTGAAGCTCCTCCCACTGAGGCGCCTAGCGGCAGCGTTAGCATCACGCTGACCCACAGCTAGCAGCCTGGCTACTGTCCGAAGCAGAAAGCAACAGTAAAAATCCAGATTGGAACAAATAACCTGACATCTCGTTCACGGAGCAGAACTCGAAAACCATTTGGATTCGTCGTCATCCAGCTCGATCGAACAAGAGTGGATCCGCCGGTCCTGAACGGGAGACGGGTCCTGAGCGACGAGCGCGGCGGCTGGAGTCTGACGTGTGTGTGTGTGTGTGTGTGTGTGTGTGTTCAGTGATGTGTGTTTTTGTTTTCTGTAAAAGAAAATTGCATAAATGTTCCTTTTCTTTTGTGTTGGAATATTTAGTGTGAATTCTTCTACACGTGTTAACGCATGAATGCAGGCTTGTCTTACGCTTCCTGTGTGTGTGTGTGTGTGTGTGTGTGTGTGTGTGCGCAGCCTATCATCGTCTGTATGTGAGTCCACGCTTGCCGCTGTCTGGCTACAGATGGGATGTGTCACATGCTGAGCGGACAGGCGTGGTGACGCGGGGGGGGTGTGTGTGTGTGTGTGTGTGTGATGGGGTGGTCATTTTAACATGAGTCAGCTCTCCTCCGACCTTCACCATACGACTGAAGTCTGATGGAGCCGGAGGAGGTCTGCTTCAAAAGGCCTCATGAATATTCAGCGTTTCCTCCCCTCTCTCCTTCCTCCGCCAGGCGATCCATCATTCATAAACATGCCTTCACAGCCCGATGGAAGTGTGTGTGTGTGTGTGTGTGTGTGTGTGTTTCTTATTTTTGTCAAATAAGCTCACGGTAGGTCAAACACAGGAAATACTACATTGAACCAGACGAACTGATTTCCCCCCGTTTAGCATCTTTGTGCTGTGCTAAGCTAATTCAAACACCCGCCTCCGTCTCCGTTGTCGTGCAGACGTGAGGTTGTCATCACTGTTGACATGCAGCAAATGTCACGTGTAGTCAAATGCTCTTAGGATAAAAAAATAAATGTGGGGAATCCATCCATTTTCTACACCGCTTCATCCGTTTAGGGTGACTGCACACAGAGAGGCCCTGGTTGGTCGGGTAGTGGTTCCAAGGAGGGACTCAATTGTTCTAAAATGAAGCCGCCGTTAACATTTCGTCCCAGCACGGAAGCGTCTGGATTACAGACTAACACAAAGTGACGGTGAAGCCTTTTCTCTTTTTTTCTTTTTGTCGATATGAGCAAACAGACGACGAGGACGAGCCGAGGCCCTGTCCGCGCTCGAGTCTGACGAGAGCCGACGTGTCCGTCACGGCTCCCGCCCCTCGCGCGCCCCGCGCCGTGTTCCTGAGGACACGAGTGGCGTGCGTGTGCGAACACGGGCGCTAAACGTCGAGGACGTGTTTACCGCGTCAGACAGGACCGTGGGTGGAGGAGAGGACGGCCTCGTGCCAGCTCTCTGCACGCTGCCGGGACCGATCCGTGTCTCTCACACACACACACACACACACACACACACACACACACACACACACACACACACACACACCCCCTGTGATGAGGTGACGGACCGCGGACCCTGCATCACCGTCCCAGATGAGAATCACTGTAATGGAGACGGGCACGTGAGGCGGGAAAACAAAAGAGCGTTGGACTTGAAGCTGGACCGAGGAAAGGCGGCATCATCATGCGGTTCAGTCTCATCCACCGCTTCATCTTCTTCTTCACAGACCTGATCTGTTTCCGCCACAGCTCCCGCACCACTTCAGGCCGCGAGGCCCAGAGACGCAAGTCGTGACACGTTCATCTGTAGGTCGAGATCAGGCCCCGGGCGTCCGCGTTGGACGCGCTGAGCCGCAGGAGCACGTGAGCCGCATGATGCCTGTGGATGATGCAGCAGGAGTTTGTGGACGTCTCCCGGGATCGAGCAGCGCGTGTTCCTCTGTGCTCGCTGATCGGACGGGATCCTGCCGCCGATCAGAGCGGAGGAACCGACAAGAGGCCGGAGCAGCACGAGTCCTTTCCCTTCCTTCTTCCGTCCTCCGACCGACTTCCACCGTGCAAAAACTCTCGTCATCAACAATTGATCTGAACTCGACGTTTGGATGAAACCTCATCCGCACGGGACATTGTCGTCCCAACTCATCCGGACTGTTCAGGCGCCTTCTACTGACAAGTGTGGGCTGCGTTGTTGTCTGGGGCCTTGACGCCTCCTGAGTGGTTCTTATCTCCACTACCGCACACTGTGTGTGTGTGTGTGTGTGTGTGTGTGTGTGTCGGAGCTAAAACACTTGTGTGGACGGAGGAAAAAAAATTATAAAAATTATTAGTTGCGGGAAAACGCTACGGTTAGTTGAATCGTATTTTAGATTAATACAAAATGAAGGAGGACGCGTCCCGGCCTGCTCGTCCCCGGGACTGTACCGAGGGAATCCGACCTGCCTGGGCCTGACGGTAACTAGGCCGCGACTGACTCGTTGGAACAGACCTGGACTCGGAGCAGGAGGGAGACGATGAACAGATGTGAACAGATGTGCACAGATGTGCGATCTTCTATCCAGTTCATTCAAAAACCTCTTTTTCATCCTCGGAGAAGAACAGATTCTCTGTTGGTTTGCTTTTTCTCTGAGAGATGTTCTGATTTTAGTGAGCGATCTTCACTTCAGACGTGTGTGTGTGTGTGACTGATGAAGAGGGGAGTCAGTGTGAAAGTCATCCCTTGTATATTTGTGTGTGTGTGTGTGTGAGACGGACTCGGAGCGAGCGAGTCAGCCTCCTGTTTATTTCCCTGTCGAAGTGACGAGTCTCTGTGAGACGTCTTCGCCTTATCTCGTGTTGACTCACGGTGCAGCCCGCTTCCACCTGGGTTACACACACACACACACACACACACACACACACGTCGACACACTCGAGACGTGACACACTCGCCTCGGCAGCTGCCTCTTTGAGGGAGGGAGCGGAGAAGAAATGAGAAGGATTAAAGGAGGAAGAGACAGTCATCAGAAGGAAGTGAATGGAAAGTGTGTGTGTGTGTGTGTGTGTGTGTGTGTGTGTGTGTGTGTGTCCCTGCCTACGTGTGTGATAATTACCTGAGCAGCTGTGTGATTGGCCTCGCAGCGGAGCAGACGAACTTGCGACTGGGACACCAACCACAACGCAGCGAGCGGCTCACGTGTCCGTCTCCGCGGATGTTTGTGTTCTGCGTGACTTTCTAGTTTTATATTGTAATATAATGCCATTTCATCGCGACGTCATTGACACCCTATGACAACTCACGATTGGTTGACGTAATGAAGATGAATATCATGTCTATGTAATAATATTATTGGTCGTAGAGGTTAAGGCATTACGACAGTGATGTCATGGTGACGTCATTCCTGCCATCTCATCAAAAATCACACGTCTGAACGACGCCTGACCTCACTTGTCACGCGACCTCCATGGTTTTAATCCATCGCGAACTATAGACAAAGTCAAATTGGACGACAGAGAGCGCAGAGGCAGCAAGGATTGAAATGTAAAACGCAGTAAAACCCTGAAAATAACATTCAGAAGGAGATCGTCTCTGTGATGCCGATGATGTTCTTTCTCCCCCGCAGGCGATGAACAAAAAGATGAGAGGTGATGCACGACTTCATGACTTGCACACGACCGCGTCGCCTGGAAAACTGGGATGATGTCTCCCTCGACGACGACGACGACGACGACCGCCATTCACCGCTGACGAAGAAGTGACAGCACACGACACGTTCTGCCACGTCATGGATGACAGGAGTAAAACACACACACACACACACACACACACACACACACGCGGAGCGGTGTCCTGTTCCTCCGCTCGGTTCAGGTTAAACAGATCAACCCACGGCGGAGTCAGAGCCCGCAGCATCTGTCTCCTGTGTTTATGGTAAACAAAGGCCACAGTGAGCGCAGCGTGACACACACACACACACACACACACACACACACACACACACACACACACTCACGCCGCCCTCCCACGTACAAACAGATGTGCTCAGGATGAGTCACACACACTGAAAAGCTTATTCTCTCCTACATTTACCAGAACCACTGCGTTGTTTTTTTAACGACGGTGTGTGTGTGTGTGTGTGTGTGTCTGTGTGTCTGTGTGTGTGTGTCTGTGTGTGTTTGTCCTTGTGCCTTTCACTTTGTGTGTGTCAATCATCCTTCTCTAATACACATTTTGAGGCAGTGGGAAAAAAATACTGTTTGCTTCTCTCACACGTCCGTCAGGCACGTCGTGTTTTCACCTGCTTGTTTGCAGGATTACGCAAAAGAAGTACAGAACTGATTTTCCACAAAGGAGCAGATACGTTGTGTCGCGTGTTGCCGTGGTGATGCAGAGACACACAAAAAAAAAACATGGGAGGAGGAGAATCACACATTTCACGGAGGAATTTATGAAATACACTGTAAAAAAAAGCAATTTAGCTTCTGCCTGTCATTGCTAGAGTAACTTCAGATTATCAACGCATCCGTGTTTCCTGACAAGACAAAGCGAAACATACAGTAGTGATGTACGAGCATCACGAGACCGTTAGCTCGTTAGCTGCAGGCCCTGCGGTGGCCACCGGGGGGCAGCGGGGCGCTCGCGTGAGACAAAACTAAGACACGATTAACTTTATTGATCCCAGAAGGAAAATTGTGTCACTTCGGCAGAAGACAATAGAAACGCAGATTGCACGACTGAGAGCGGAAAACGTAATAAGCAGTGAAATATAAAAACGCAATAAAAAAACAAAACCCGGAACATAATATTCATAATGAGATCGTCTCCCCGTGGACTGAAAACAAACAGGACTCGTTCTATGATTACAATAGACAGAAAATCAAAAGGCATCAATGGAATCACACCCACCGGAAACCGATAAGACACCAGTTGATAATTCATTTCACACGGACGACTCAGAGTTTCTCTACGGAGCCATTTTCATATAAACAGACGCGATGACATGAGCCGCAAAACACGACATGACGCCAAATATCGACGGCATTATCTTCTTTTTTTTAAAGGAGGAATATTGGGATGTGTGCGCCAACATTTTACAGTTTCATAAATAAGTATTTGTATCACTAACATATACATAATCACAACATGTAATGTCAGTATCAACTATATCTTTGAATCTGCTGCGATTCCAACTCTGGAAGTTTGAATCTGAAGACCAACAGTCTTTTTTAAATTCAATCAAGCTGCATCATATGAAACATACTCGTAGATATGAGTCCTCGAGATATTCCTGATTGGAATTATTGGGAATGGGGCAAGAAAGTATTAAAACAATATCCTGGATTCATCGCTTTGTCCGAATCAAAATGTAATGGATTCTGTCTTGGCTCATGTTCCATCCTTCCACCAGGTTTCTTGGAAATCTGTTCTGTAGATTTTGTGTAATCCTGCTGACAAACAAACAACCATAAAACAAAAGGAGGAGTGAAAACATAATCTCACAATGATCGATATATATATTGTCTTGATCTCTTGCGCCACATGTCTGAATATCCTGGAACCCAAAGTGCAACGAAAGTATGTGAAAAAGAATTGAGGACAAAGAGCATCTTCAAAATGAATGTAATATAATAATTACAGTTTAGATGTTGTTATGTTTTTGAAAACTTGTCCTGGAATACGGTTGTAAATAAAGTTATGTTACGTGAGAATATGTTTTGTAACCCTGATCCGTCACTGGGTCGCGATCAGAGGTCAGACAGTAATTACATTAAACATAAAAACACAGTCCGAGATAATTATGTTTCTTTAATAAAACCCAATTATCCCTCCGAGCCGCCCGATTGGCTCAGAGGACGGAGGCGGTCAGCGACTCCGCAGCGTGTTTCTATTGTGTCCGTTCAAAACGCAGTGACTTTTAAAATCCCGACTCACATATGAAGCGTGTGGAGCTGAAAAGCCGGGGTCAGAGGTCAGCGAGGGCCCGGCTCAGAGCCGGTCACTCTGCCTCGTCCCGCCTCCTGTTGTCTCCCCCAGGGGCCTCTGGTGTTAAACTGACACGTCTGTCGGGCCCCCGGCCGGGACCCCCTCTTTACTGGAGCGGCGGAGCAGAAGGTAAAAGAGGAGGAGGAGGAGGAAGAGGAGGAGGAGGAAGAGGAGGAGGAGGAGGCAAGAATGGAGCTCGTGCCTTCACACAAGACTAGATCCATCTGGCCCCGTGTCTCTACAGATGCTCGTGACGGAGACCTCCTACGCACACACACACACACACACACACACACACACACACACACACACCTGACGTCCTACACACACATGCAGAAATACAGGTACACACAGGTTGAACAGATAGTATAGACAAAAAAATACATACAGAAACTGATACACACATTTGCTAAATACACTCAGGTATTTGCTGCCACACACACACACACACACACACACACACACACACACACACACACACACAGCTGGAGGAGGAGGTCTGTCCTTTTTCATACCTCGTAAGTCAATCATTCCCTCCCACTCGGCCAAGAAAAGCAATTAAAGCGATTCACAGGCGGCTCCTCCTCCTCCTCCTCCTCCTCCTCCTCTTCCTCCTCCTCCTCCTCCTCCTTTCACCAGACCACCGTCACCTCCTCCCCCATGTCGCCTCCCTCTTCCCCCCCCCCCCCTCCGATCGCAGACATTATAGGAAAAGGTCGCTGTGGAAAGCCACGACCTCTCAGACACATCTGGTTGTTGGGGCCACACACTCCAGCTCCCCGTCCTCCCACGGTCCCGGCTCAGAGACATCGACTCTCACAGACGTGAACATTCAGGGACGTGAAATCTCTTTTTTTTAAAGTGAACTGTCCTTTGATTGACGTCCGGCGTCTCACTGCTTATTTAAATTGAATGTTTCTCTTTGTGACAACAAATCAAGATGTTGCTTTCCTCCACGTTGAAATGCACAAAGCTCAATCTACAGAGTTCGTTTTGGACGAAAAAGATCATTTCTGTATACAAAATTATTGTGTGACGTGGAACGGCTCATTCGTGGTGTTGATCAGACGACGAACTTTAAGACGTCTGACAAAGACGCGACGACACATCCGTCGCAGCAGCTTGACGAGGTCACGCATCGCGAGAGGAGAGTCAGGTTCAGTTTAGTCCTGTTGCCTCTTTGGCCTGGAGCCTTTCTGAAATGACAGGATGTGGCTACATGACGTTCTCTCTGGCGTGGAACAGAGACATTTATCCTACCTCATCAAGGACTTCCAGCTCTATTTTTTTTAAATCCGACGTAGTGAAGCAGCGCCGGTTGTGAGAACTCGTGGCCTGTGACAGTGATTTAATGAGCGGCACATCTTACGCTGAAGTTCAAACAGCGGCCACCGGGGGGGAAAAAAAGTCCCAAAAAATGTGAATACTGAGCAGGAGGAAATTCATCCACCGTATCCAAAACCAGTTTTTAAAAAATAAGTGATTCAACAGAGTAAAACACCCTGTGCGGCCGTCACCTAAAGAGTTCGATTCCCCGGGTTGGTTCTCAGCTTCGCGCTGATGCTGCGAGGATTCGTGTCCCGTCGCCGTGACGACGCTCGGAGGAGCAGCAGCGCGTTCGAGGGGAGTTTTGCATGTCTGCACGAGAGAGAGAGAGAGAGAGAGACGTCGGATCGGCCTCAAGCCTGATTCGACATCAGCATCAGAATGTGGGAAACGGAAGCTTCGGAAGTTTTTTAATGAAGCGAGAGAGCGTTTGCGGGAAGGGAAGTGGAGGGATGAGCGATAACGCCGAGTCATATTGTACCGGGTCGCTCTGACCCAGTTCTCACTCACATCCTATTTGCCATCGCAATTTATCCATTCGACACACGGCGCCGGTGCTTCTCTCCGAGACGCAGCTCTTAATAATGCATGTCCGTTCCTGAAGTGGAATTGGGGGAAAGTGGAGCCCGGAAGGCTGAGAGATCCGTGTCTGTGTTCCTCCACGCTCGCTTTTAATAAAAATCACAAGAGCGTTGCGTCAATGTGCGGAAATGTTTTATTCCGTATCTCGGAATTGGCGAAGGTCAGAGTCGGAACCAGTGTAAGGCGCTGACAAGTCTTACACTTTGAACTGTGAAGTAGAAGAGGAGACGCCGAGTTGTTACCCAAATCATCCGTACGTCTCAACTTGTCACACTTGACTCCACTTTATTTGCCAGTGCGGAGAAGTGTGACGCCTGTCTTCTGTGTACTGACCAGCAGAGGGCGACTCGCTTGATTCATAACGTCAGTCAAACCTTTTCACTGAGGAGCTCATGGTTCAATCTGTGGTTTCAAGTCTTGATGTTCATTTCGTACATTCTGGTCCATCTACAGTCACACAGACCATAAAGGCAACGGATGTATTGGGGGCGTGGACACAGCCTGACTGACAGCCGGTCTGTCCAATCGGTGCAGGTGTAGGTGGATGAGCTCCCAGTCAGACCACACCCCCTTGCTCCCATACGTCAAGTTCCAAAATAACCAAGATGGCGCTGGTCAAAATACGAAAAAAAAACAACAACTCACAAACCAACGTTGTTTGGTTGATTTGATTCTACAACATCATGTCTGTAGAATATGAAATATGAGAAAGCTAACACATTTCTGACCGCTTAGCCACATGCTAGCCAAGTCCAAACTAAACCTACGTCTATATTCTCCATTTTGACCCCGATTGTTAAGTTCAAATCATAGAAAATGCACAAGATGTTACACAGATTTCCCGTCATCTGTGGAATTCCAGTAGAAGTGTGACAGGACCTCCTTCTCACTGTGCTGCCTCCTCATTGGTCCACGCACGCCTGACGTCTTTTCGTCTCCGTCCCTCCTGCAGCAGATTCCCGAGCGACGTTTTCTTTGCACTTTGTCGCATCTACGACCCTTTTTCCTCGCGACCCTTTTTCCTCGCGGGCGTTCAAAAAAACAAAAAACCTTTGCGAGATTTTTTCTTTTCACACTTTTATTGTTCCGACAGCTGCATGGACACAAACATTTTATAAACATTGAGAAAAAAGGTCGGACCCAATGTGATATTTTTGCAGAACTGTCTGTGACGTTGGTCCAATCCCTTTTGCTCACGCAGCCAATGACGGGCCGCGATTTATTTGTGATTCAACATGCCTCGCCTGTCGGCCAATGAGCAGCGGGAGCCTGATAACCTGCTCCGACACAGCAGGGGCGGGAGAGACGTCCACGTGGTCGGAGGCTCATCCCCGGATCTGTGTAGCGA